>NC_081552.1:210574979-210754475 GCF_963082655.1 Stomoxys calcitrans
TTTTAGTATCAACTCCCAAAGGACGAAGCAGTTTTCGAACCAGTTCCCAAAGGAAAGGGTAGTTTTAGTACCATAACCCAAAGAATAGGGTAGTTTTACTACCATAACCTAAAGTAAAGTGCAGTTTTGATACCATAGCACAAAGGAGAGTGCAGTTTTAATACGATTTCTCACAGGAAATGGGAGATTTAGTACCATTTTTCACAGGATACGGTAGTTTTAGTACCATTTCTCACAGAAAAAGGTAGTTTTTGTACCATTTCCCAAAGGGGTAGAGTTAGTACCATTTCCCATAGGAAACGGTAAGTTTAGTACCACAACGCGAAGGCAAGGTCAATTTTAGTACCGTAACCTAAAGGATAGGATAGTTTTAGTACCTTAATTCAAAGGAAGGGGTAGTTTTAGTACCACAAACCAAAGGAAATGGTAGGTTTAGTACCATAACCCAAAGAAAAGGATTGTTTTAGTATCACTTCCCAAAAGTAAAGGAAGTTTTAGTACCATTTCTCACAAGAAAGGGTAGTTTTAGTACCACAACCCAAAGGAAAGGGTAGGTTTAGTACCATAACCCAAAGAAAAGGGTTGTTTAGTACCATTTCCTAAAGGAAAACGTACCTTCAGTACCATTTCCCAAAGGAACGGGGTACCTTAAGAAACATTTTCCAAAGAAAGGCGAAATTTCAGAACCATTTCCCAAAGGAAAGTGCGTTTACCCAAAAGGAAAGGGTAGTTTAAGTATCATTACCCAAAGGAAAGGGTACTTTAAATACTATTTCCCGAAGGAAATGTTAATTAAAGTAGCATTTTTTGAAGGAACGGGTAGTTTTAGCACCGATGTTTTAAAGGAAATGAAGTTTTAGTACCAACTTTCAAAGGACAAAGTAGTTTTGCCACCAGTTTCCAAAGGAAAGGGTAGTTTTAGTACCATAACCCAAAGAAAAGCGTTGTTTAGTACCATTTCCCAAAGGAATACGTAACTTTAGTACCATTTCCCAAAGGAGTGGGTACTTTGGAACCATTTTCCACTTTTAGTGCGATTACCCAAAGGAGGGCAGTTTTAGAATCAATTTCCCAAAGGAAGGTGTAGTTTTAGGACCAATTTCTCAAAGGAAATTAAGTTTTAGTACCAACTCCCAAAGGACAAAGCAATTTTAGTACCATAACTTAAAGAAAAGCGTAGTTTAAGTACCACAACTTTAAGGAATGGTAACCCAAAGGGAAAGGTAATATTAGTATCATAACCCAAAGGAAAGGGTAGCTTTTGCATCATAACCCAAAGGAAAGGGTGGTTTTAGTACCATTACCCAAAATGAAAGAATAGTATTAGTACCATAACCCAAAGGAAAGTGTAGTTTTAAAACCACTTCCCAAAGAAAAAATTACCTTTAGCACCATTTCTCGGAGAAAGGTAGTTTTAGTACCATTTATCAAAGTAAAGGGGAAGTTTTAGCACCATTTTCATAACGGAGAATGATTTTAGTACCATTTCCTTAAGAGGGGATGATTTTAGTACCATTTCTCGAAGTAAAGAGTGGTTTTAGTACTATCTCTCAAAGGAAAGGGTATTTTTAGAACAATTTCTCAAAGGAAATGCTAGTTTTAGTACCATTCGCTGAATTCGCGCCATTCCCCAAAGAAAAGGGTAACTTTAGTACCATTTCCTAAAGGGTACTTGTAGCACCGTACTCCAAAGTAAAGGGTAGAGAGCGCATTGTTAGAACCATTTCTCAAAGGAAAAGGAAATGATAGTTTGAGTCTTATAACCCCAAGGAAAGGATTGTTTTGGTATCATTTAGCATAGGAAAGTGTAGTTTCGGTACCATTTATCAAAGGAAAGGGTAGCTGTAGTACCCCTTGCCTTTGAAAAGGAGTAGTTTAAGTTTTAGCACCCTTTCCTTCAGGAAAGGATAGTTTTATTACCCTTTGCTTTAAAAAAGGGTACTTTTATTACCCTTTGATTTAAAAAGGGTAGTTTTATTACCATTTCCCCAAGGAAAGTGTAGTTTTAGTACCATTTCCCAAAGGATTGGTAGTTTTAGTACACTTTTCGAAAGTAGTGGTTAGTTTTTGAAACATGTCTCAAAGGAAAGGGAAGTTTTAGTAACATTTGCTTAAAAACATGATTTTAGTACCACTTCTCGAAGTAAAGAAAAGTTTTAGTACCATCTCTCAATGGAAAGTGTGGTTTTAGTACTATCTCTCAAAGAAAAAGGTAGTTTTAGTACCATTTTCTGAAAGAAAGTGTTCTTTTAACCAAATTCCTCAAAGAAAAGTGTAGCCTTAGTTCCATTTTTTAAATTAAAGGGTACTTTTAGCACCATACTCCAAAGAAATGTGTAAAGAGGGCACTGTTAGAACCATTTATCAAAGGAAAAGGGATTTCAAGTGTGATTTTCCAAAGGAATGGTTAGTTTAAGTACTATTTCTTAATGGGACGAGAACTTTGAGTACTATTTTCACAGAAAGGGTACTTTGAGTACCATTTCCCAACGGAAGGGCTACTTTTAGCACCATTTCCACAGGAAATGATACTATTAGTACCAGTTTATAACTAAAAGTGTACTTTAAGTATCATTTCCCAAAGCAAAGGCTAGAGTGAGTATCACTTCCCAAAGGATTGGTAGTTTTATTGGGTTGCCCAAAAAGTAATTGCGGATTTTTTAAAAGAAAGTAAATGCATTTTTAATAAAACTTAGAATGAACTTTAATCAAATATACTTTTTTACACTTTTTTTCTAAAGCAAGCTAAAAGTAACAGCTGATAACTGACAGAAGAAAGAATGCAATTACAGAGTCACAAGCTGTGAAAAAATTTGTCAACGCCGACTATATGAAAAATCCGCAATTACTTTTTGGGCAACCCAATAAGTAATTTTTAGTATAATTTTCCAAAGGAAATGTTTTTAAATCATTTCTTAAAGGTAGGGGGTAGTTTTATTGAGAAAACCTTTACCTATACAACAATTCCTCCCAATCCCATGGCAGCCGGTTGTATGTAACGGATTGACCCGATGAATTCCTTCATCGGCAAGGGCTGCCGCCTCAGTGTACCACACACTGCTACAACAACAAATATTTCTCAAGCTGTGATCGCCGCTTTTTTCGATTTGGCTGAAATTTCTCACGGAGAGTTGTTTTCAAAGTTCCAACATCCGTACATCCGCTTAGTACCATCCAAATCGATCTATAACCTGATAGAGCTCCCAATTGGACATCTGGAGCCCTAGAAGCCGAAATTGTTATCCAATTTGGCTGAACTTTCTCACGAAGTCCAACAACCGTGATAAGTACGGTCTAAATAGGTCGATGACCCGAAATAGCTTCCATGTAAACCGATCTTCCATATTGTCATTTTAAGCCCCTGGAAACCGCAATTGTTATCCGACTTGGGTGAAATTTTGCACGTAGTGTTCTTTGAGGACACTCAACAAACGCGCCAAGTGAGATCCAAATTTGTCTACCATCTAAACCGATCTTCCGATTTAAGATATCGAGCTCCAAATCGGTCTATAGCCTGATATAGCTCACATATAAACCGAGCTCCCAATTGGGCATCAGGAGTCTCTAGAAGAACAAATCGGCTGAATTGTCTCACGAAGTGTTTTTTTTTTTTGATTTCCTACAACCGTGCTAAGTACGGTCCAAATAGCTCGGTAACCAGATATAGCTGCCATATAAACCGATCTTCCAATTTGGCATTTTGAGTCCCTGGAAGCCGCAACTGTTATCCGAATTGGCTGAAATTTCGCACGTAGTGTTCTTTTACGACATCCATCGATCTAAATCGATCTTCCGATTTAAGGTCTCGAGCTCCTGATTGTCGAAATTCTTGTTCGGTTTGAACAAAATGACAATGCACGTTGTGTTCCGTTTTGACTACCCACTAAAAACAAAAGTGGCAACCTTTAAAAAGTATAGAGGTGACGTTTTTATGTATTCGACCCGTCTATTGTTAGTTGATCAGATATAGAGTTATTTTTACCAATACCAATATGGATGCAAGCAATTAAAAAAGTCATTAATATTTTAAATTACTCATAATTGGTGAATAAGTAATCGAGACCGGAACAAAACAAATTGCACAAATTGTGATTTCAATGATAGCAAAACATGTTGGGGTACAATGGGTTTATGTTTAATGTTTCACTCAGAGAAAGTTGTTAGTACAAACAGTCTGCTGTCTTAAAATTACAATTTTAAACTACACCCAGAAAAATATTATTGCTGATATCAGCAAACCTGGTCTGCTGATTTCCTATTTAACGTTTTTAAAATTTTAAAGAAACACTTTAAAATTGTTGAACATCTAAACGACATTAAAGATATTTTCTTTACACCACTGGGGGTCCACCCCACCTCTAAAACACACCCCAGCTAGGAGCTATTTACTGACCATGGCAATATGGAACTTAAATGAAAGATACTACAGAGAATCTGATTTATTTTTCAGGGCCAAGATACTGTTTGGCCACCCCACCACCAAAAGACCCACTGTAAGCTGTATGCATCAGCTTATCAGCGCAATCTGGCTATAAGAACGCATACCCGATGATTGGAAACTCAGCATACTATGCCCTGGCGTTGCTGCAGGCACATCCTAGTGCAGCGACAGAAAAGGAAATCTGGTAACTGACACAGATAGCATGCTGAGGAAATGGAAAGAACATTTTACCCACCTGCAAGTGTCCGACGTTGGCGGCGAAAATGATACCAGAGAACCAATCCCTGATAATGGTATAGAATGTTTACCTCCTAGTCAGAATGAAGTCCAATTAGCAGTGATCCGACTGAAGAACAACAAGGCAGCAGGAGCCGACGGGTTACCCGCTGAACTATTTAAAACCGGAGGCGACACGCTGACAAGGCATATGCTGCATCAGATTATCTGCGCAATCTGACTAGAAGAACGCATACCCGATGATTGGAACCTCAGCATACTATGCCCTGGCGTTGGTGCAGACACATCCTAGTGAAGGAAATCTGGTAACTGACACAGATAGCATGCTGAGGAAATGGAAAGAACATTTTACCCAACTGCAAGTGTCCGACGTTGGCGACGAAAATGATACCACAGAACCAATCCCTGATGATGGTATAGAATGTTTAACTCCTAGTCAGAATGAGGTCCAAGTAGCACCCAACCAGCTGAAGAACAACAAGGCAGCAGGAGCTGACGGCTTGCCCGCTGGACTATTTATGATCTGAGGAGACACGCTGATAAGGCCTATGTATCAGCTTATCTACGCAATCTGGCTAGAAGTACGTATACCCGATTATTGGAACCTCAGCCTACTATGGCCTGGGGTTGGTGCAGGCACATCCTAGTGAAGAAAATCTGGTATCTGACACCGATAGCATGCTGAGGATAAGGAAAGAACATTTTACCCAACTACTAGTGTCCGACGTTGGAGGCGAAGAGGATACCACAGAACCAATCCCTTATAATGGTATAGAATGTTTACCTCCTAGTCAGAATGAAGTCCAATTAGCAGTGATCCGACTGAAGAACAACAAGGTAGCAGGAGCCGACGGGTTACCCGCTGAACTATTTAAAAACGGAGGCGACACGCTGACAAGGCATATGCATCAGCTTATCTGCGCAATCTGGCTAGTACGTTTACCCGATGATTGGAACCTCAGCATACTATGCCCTGGCGTTGGTGCAGACACATCCTAGTGCATCGACAAAGAAGAAAATCTAGTATCTGACACCGATAGCATGCTGAGGATATGGAAAGAACATTTTAGCCAACTGTTAGTGTACGATGATGGCGGCGAAGATGATACCACAGAACCAATCCCTGATGATGGTATAGAATGTTTACCTCCTAGTTAGAATGAGGTCTAAGTAGCAGTGACCAACTGAGGAACAACAGGGCAGTAGGAGCCGACGGCTTGCCAGCCTAACTATTTATGATCGGAGGAGACACGCTGACAAGCCGTATGCATCAGCTTATCTGTGCAATTTGGCTAGAAGTATGCATACCCGATGATTGGAACCTCAGCATACTATGTTCCGTACACAAGAAAGGAGATAAGATGGAATGTGCCAACCACAGAGGAATAGGTCTCCTCCCCATCGCATACAAGATACTCTCGCATGCTGTGTGAAAGATTAAAACCTAAAGTCAATGAGATATTTGAGCCCAGTGCGTCTTTACGCCTGGTAAATACACCCTAGACCAGATATTCACACTGCGCCAAATCCTGCAAAAGACACGAGAAGGACATATCGACACCTACCATCTCTTTGTTGACTACAAAACCGGTTTTGATAGCTCTATACGTTGAAAGGTATTTCAAGCCATGTCAGAGTTTGGTATCTCTGCAAATTTAATAAGACTCTGCAGGATGACACTTGCTGATACGCGTTCCTCAGTAAGAATAGGAAAGAATCTCTTCGAACCATCCAATACCAAACGAGGTTTCAGACAAAGAGACAGTCTATCGTGTGATCTGCTTATTATCCTGCTGGCGTAGATTTTACGAGATGCAGATGTGAATAGATATGGCACAGTAATCACAAGAGAACACATGCTACTCGCCTATACCGACGACATCGACATCATAGGTCGGTCACCGGAAGTATTGCACTGCAGCCTTTGAAATAATCGAAAGAGAGTCAGTGAAAATGGATCTGGCCGTAAATCAAGATAAGACGAAATGGATGGTTTAGCTCCCAAAACGCCTTACACAACCGAGCAGATAAAGAATATGGAGAAAGTTAACTTTGAGATAATCAGCAACTTTCTCACCCTAGGCACCGCCGTAACCGAAACAAATGACACCAGTTTTGAGATGCCAATTTTGCCCATGAACATTCCACTAAGGAAAGCCACTATTCCTTAGTGGACTTCTCACATATCAATGTGTGCAGTCCAATTTAAGTTTAAGCTCAATGATAGGGGGCCTCCTTTTTATAGCCGAGTCCGAACGGCGTACCCCAGAGCGACACCTCTTTGGAGAGAAGTTTTACATGGCATAGTACCTCACAAATGTTGCCAGCATTAGCAGGGGAAAACCACCGCAGAAAATTTTTGTCTGATGGTCTCGCCAGGATTCGAACCCAGGCGTTCAGCCTCATAGGCGGACATGCTTACCTCTGCGCTAGGGTGGCCTCCAGTTTTGAGATAAAGCGAAGAATAATACTGGCAAACAGATGCTACTTTGGACTAAGTAGGCAGTTTCGAAACAAGGCCACTTCTCGACAGACGAAGATTACACTATACTAGATACTACCCGCGTTGTTATATGGTTATGAGTCATTTGTGGGTACTGGGTACTTGTGAAATCAGACGAGTTAGTGCTTGGAGTGTTTGAAGTGTTTGAGAGAAAGATTCTTAATAAAATATATGGACCAGTTTACCTTAATGGAGAATATAGGCGTCTTTTGAACCACAAGCTGTATGAGCTGTATGACGAGGTTGGCATAGTTACACGCATTAGTTCTTGGAGTGTTTGAAGTGTTTGAGAGAAAGATTCTTCATAAAATATATGGACCAGTTTACCTTAATGGAGAATATAGGCGCCTTTTGAACCACAAGCTGTATGAGCTGTATGACGAGGTTGGCATAGTTACACGCATCAAAATACAATTGTTGCGTTGGCTAGGTCATGTCGTCAGAAGATGGATGAAGAAGTTCCAGCAAAGAAGTCTTTTGAAGGCAACAACGGTGATACACGCAAACCGGGCCGAGACCAAAAGCCCAATGGAAAGATCAAATGGTGGGAGAAAGCACGAAACTTGATGTCATAAATTTTGGAATGAGTGCAGAAGATCAAGGCTGGTGGAACAAATGTTCTGTCATAGCCAATGCCCAAAAAGTAATTGCGCATTTTTCATATAGTCGGCGTTGACAAATTTTTTCACAGCTTGTGACTCTATAATTGCATTCTTTCTTCTGTCAGTTATCAGCTGTAACTTTAAGCTTGCTTTAGAAAAAAAAGTGTAAAAAAAGTATATTTGATTAAAGTTCATTCTAAGTTTTATAAAAAAGGCATTTACTTTCTTTTAAAAAATCCGCAATTACTTTTTGGGCAACACAATTTTGATACATTATATTTCCAATTTATTTCAGTATGGATGTACATAGTTGATAAAGGACAATATCACATTAAGTTTAAGTGACCAACAACCAGATTATCTTTTTTTTTTACTACTGAACTGCCTTATAGACAAATTTTCTCTTCTTCTATGCAGTAACGGCTACATATGCCTTAATTTCAGTTTTCCAATCTGCACAAACGGCTAGTTTAAATTTCAGCATATAATCACCGCGTGGTATAGGCAAATAATTGAGAAAATCGTCTCTCAAACGAGCTTCGCTAAGTATTATGTCGTGCTGATGGATGAAAGAAGTATTTCATAAAAAAAAATAGATAGTGAATCAATGTGGAATTGGGCAACAACTTACATTATAAGGACATGTATGATTCAAATTGGATTCCTTAAAAACCGACTCGAAGTAAGCATTTAAAAATTTAAACTTTTTTTGGTTCTCCAAGAAAGCGCACGCATTCCAAGTATTGCTAAAGATGGCTTGACGATAACCATTTGCCTTGCTAAATGCGCTAATAGTTACCTGCTCAAGTAAACAAATGCAACACAAAAGGAGGAAAGAATGAGTAAAGGATTTCATAACCCTTCCCTTTGGATTTCATAACCCTTCCTTTGGATTAAAGCCATTTTCCTCTACTCACCGTGGCATTGGATACTGGCTCCGAGTAGTTAACTTTGGCATAGATATTCAATGCGATTATACCACGTCCCACCACCGCAAGCTCGCATTTCTCGAAAGTCACAAATAATGGATCCAATGATGTACACTTTATATTCGTATAACGTATTGATCCTTGAGCAAAATTGAATTTTGCCACAAAAATTGAAAAGGCCAGAAAAATTGGCGATCGACACATTTTACATGCAACACGTAATTGGAGACTTTGGCGAGTGAAAGCAGCATTTATTGGATATACCACAAGCTTTGACAATGAATAAGAAAATTCAAAAATGCCCTCTGTACCAATTATACAATACATTTGATAACTAACTTTAGAAAATAGAATTTAAGAGAAAAATCCATACCAAATGATGGCAGGTAGTCATGCGAAACGGTCAAAAGCATAAAATTGCTCTAATGGATGAGATTACACATATGTACATGCCAACTCAATATACCATATGTGGCATTCTGCGAAAATAACCAATTAAAAAAAAAATGTTAAGTTCGGCCGGGCCGAAGCTTATATACCCTCCATCATGGATTGCATTTGTCGATTTCTTTGCCCGGTAACTCCTTTAAGGCAAACAAAGGATAATGTATAAGAATTGCTATGCTATTGAAGCTATACCAAGTAATGGTCCGTTTCGGACCACAATTGAACTGAATGTTGGAGACTCTACTATGGTCTCCAACGTTCAGTCATTGTGTAAAATTTCAGCCCATTTGGATAAAAATTGCACCATTTAGCGACTCAAGAAGTAAAAGCGGAAGATCGTTTTATATGGTAGCTGTATCAGGCTATAGACCCATTTAGACCATAATCGACATGCATGTTGAAGATCATGGAAGAATTTCAACCAAATCGTACAAGAATTGCGCCCTCTAGAGGCTAATGAAGTATAATAGTGATATCGGTTGATATGACAGCTATATCAGGTCATCATATCAGGTGAATCGGTTCATTCAAACTATACTTAGCACAATCGTTGCATGACAAAACAGAACACTTTAAGCAACATTTCAGACAAATCGAATTATAAAAGCGCCCTCTATAGGATCAAAAAGTAAACATGTGAGATCGGTTTATATGACAGCTATATCAGTTTATACACCGATTTGAACCATACTTAGAACATATTTGCTGGAAATCATAACAAAAAACCTCATGCAAAATTTCAACCAAATCGGATAAGAATTGCGCCCTCTAGTGGCTCAAGAAGTCAAGATTCAAGATCTGTTGATATAGTAGATATATCAAACATTGAACCAATTCAGACTACACTTGGCATAGTCGTTGCATGACAAAACAGATCAATATAAGCAAAATTTCAGACAAAGCGGATGATAAATCCGCTCTCTATCGGCTCAAGAAGTCAAGATCCGAAATCGGTTTATATGGCAGCTATATCAGGTTATGGACCAATTTGAACCATACTTAGCACAGTTGCCGGAAGTCATAACAAAACAACTCGTGCAAAATTTCATCTAAATCTTGACTTTTAGTGGCTGAAGAAGTCAAGATCCCAGATCGGCTTATATAGCAGACTTGCCGAATCTTAATTTTCGACAACTAAAAGGCTTTTAGTGAAATACCAGGCTATGGTATACCATATGACCTTTATTGGTCTATGAATTGGCTCGGAGGTTTATTAACATTTGGGTGTTAAATATACTCCATTCTTAAAAGTTTTTATCTCAAGATGTCCGATTTAGAAGTGCTTTCGGGGGCGAGGTGGTCCGCTAGACACTTGGCCCTGAAAAATAATCACCATGGTGCTCTTCTCTCAAATACCATTTATTTAAACTCCATATTGTCATTGGTTTTGAGGGGAGTTTACAGGATGAGGCGTCCTCCAAAAACACATGGTCCCAAAATTGGTTATCAAATTCGTTTTCTAATCTCAAATACGTTTCATTTGAGCTACATATTGGCACGGTGGAAAAACCTAAACCTTTGGGGGGTGTTTTGGGGAAGGGGTCGTGCTCTACTCTTAAATATCACTTTTGAGACCATATTGCCATAGGTCTCAAAATTGGATATCAAATTCATTTTCTTATAACAAATATCTTTCATTTAAACCCCTTATTGCAAAAGTCAGCAAGTATGTCCGGTTTGGGATATGGGCCTAAAAATCTATCAATATCGAGGTCCACTGTCTTGAAGACCGAAATTGTCTTGGTGAACAAATACGTCCTATTTAGGGCTTGTTATAGTGGTGCGACGTCCCCTAGACAGTTGGTCCCGAATGTTGAAATCAGATTCGTGGTCTACTCTCACATACCTTTCATTTGAGTCCTACATGTCTGTAGTCGGCAAACATGACCGGTTTATGGTGTGTGTTTGGGGGATGGGGCGGCCACTCGGTGACATTGTTGTCTACTCTACTCTATCTTAAATTTGAGCCCCCTATTGGAATGGTCAACAAATACGTCCTATATGGGTGGTGTTATGGGGGATGGGGTGGCCCCATAGACACCTTTTTAACGTATATTGATATCAAATTCGTGCTTTACTCCCAAAGACCTTTCCTTTGAGCCCCATATTGCTAAAGTCGTAGATTTGTCCTCTTTGGGGGGTGTTTTTATGAGGGGTGACCCCCCAAACATTTAGCCCAACATTTGGATATCAGATTCGTATTCTACACTCAAATAGCTGCTATTTAAGCCCCATATTGCCATGGTCAGTAAAAAAAGTCATGTTTGGGGGGTGTTTTGGGGAAGGGGTGGACCCCCAAATACTTAGCCCCACATTTGAATATCAGATTCGTATTCTACACTCAAATACCGTCTATATAAGCCCCATATTGCCATGGTCGGTATATATGTCCGATTTAGGGGCGTTTTGGGGGTTGGGGTGGTTCCCCTCAACACTTGGGCCGACAATTCGATATCAGATACGTTTTCTTATCCTTAATACCTTTCATTTGAGTCCCATATTGTCGTGATTGGTTTTAATATATATTTGGTAAGTTTTAGCGTGGGGCGGCCCCCTTAAATTTCGCTTAAATCGCACCACCCATCACTGTGATCTGGCGTTTCTGAATATTGGGGTAAGGGGGAGGGTCCGTCCCCCCTTCAAAAAACAAACAAACTTTGACCATGAACATTCCTCTTAGGAACAGGGGCAAACTTCTCACATATCAATGAGTGCAATCCGATTCAAGTTTAAGCTCAATGATAAGGGGCTTCATTTTTACAGCCGAGTCCGAACGGCGTGCCGCAGTGCGACGCCTCTTTGGAGAGAAGTTCTACATGGCATGGTACCTCACAAATGTTGCCAGCATTAGGAGGGGAAAACCACCGCAAAAAAATTTTTCTGATGGTTTCGCCGGGATTCGAACCCAGGCGTTCAGCGTTATAGGCGGACAAATATTGTAAAAAAAAAAATTTTACCCTATTTTCACCACGTGATCATTATGCACCATCAGTGAAATCTGTTTGTTTGTTTGCGTCTATAAGGAACACGCAAACTAACAAACAAACCGACAAACAAACACAAATTGATTTTTATATATAAGAAGATATATCAAAACTTGGACCGATATGGCCTATTTACAATCCCAACCGTGCAAGTGCCTATCTTTTCTTCTTTGAAAGTTTGAGTGCTTTCAACAGAAAGACGGAGGGACAGACAGCGCTAGATCGACTTAAAATATCATGACGATCAAGGATATACTTTATGGGGTTTTAGACGAATATTTCGAGGTGTTACAAACGGAGTGACGAAATTAGTAAACCCACATCCCATGGTGAAGGGTACAACAAGTAAAAGCGTGTTATGTTTGGCCAGGCCGAATGTTATACACCCTCCACCATGGATGGCTTTTGACACATTTTTGTTAGGATGGGGGGTATGCTAGTCTAGTCATTCCGGTGTTACCAACTCGAAATTTTCGTCTTAGACCCCATAAAGTATATATATTCCTGATCGCCTCGACGTTCTGAGTCGATCTAGCTAAGACCGTCCGTCAGTCTATCGAAATCACGATAGCGGTCGAATTTAAATAGTTATTTAATATTGATGTACGCATCGTTGAGGATTGCAAATGGGCCATATCGGTTCAGATTGAGATGTGGCTCCCTCCTGATTTGACTTCTTGAGCCATTACAAGCCGCAATCTTTGTCCGATTTGGCTGAAATTTTGCACGTAGTGTTCCGTTATGACTTCCAACAACTGTACCACGCACTGTTCAAATCGGTCTATAACCTGATATAGCTCCCATATAAACCGACCTCCAGATTTGACTTCTGGAGCCCTTACAAGACGCAAGTTTTGTACGATTTGGATGAAATTTGAAACAAGGACTAGAGTTATGACTTCCAACATCCATGCCAAGTATGATCCGAATCGGTCTATAAACAGATATAGCCCCCATATAAACCGATACGCGGATTTTACTTCACGAGCTAGAGCTGGCAAAATATCGATAACACCAGCGATACTGTCGATATTTAATTTTTTGACAAAATATCGATAGATATTTTTCCGATGGATGCTATGACAAAAGTAATTTTTTTTGCAAAACTAAACAAGAATAAGCAATCCGACACTGAATTTAGATGCATTGCGCCTATAGAAGGCGCAATTTTCATCCGATTAGGCTAGCATTTTGTACAACGATTTTTCTCATAACTTCCAACTGACTCTATTAAACTTTGTCTAATTTGGTCAATGCATTGATTTTGCTTATCTATAAATCGATCTCCTGATTTTGACTTCTCATTTTCGTTTGAAATATAGTTGATGGGAAATTAACGATAGTATCGATACTATCGACATTTATTTATAAAACTATCGAAAATATCGAATGTTGCGATTATCGATAGTTTGCCAACTCTATCTTGAGCCCCTAGAAGCCTAACATTTCATCCGATTTGGCTGAAATTTGGAACTAGGACTTGAGTTATGACTTTCAACATCCATACCAAGAATGATACGAATCGGTCTATAAACAAATTTAGCTCCCATATAAACCTATCACTGGATTTAACTTTTTGAGCCCCTAAAATGATAAATTTTCATCCGATTTGGCTGAAATTTGGAACTAGGACTTGAGTTACGACTTTACACATCCATGTCAAAAATGATCCGAATCGGTCTATAAATAGATATAGCCCCATATAAACCGATCCGCGGATTTTACTTCTCAAGCCCCTAGAAGCCAAAATTTTCATCAGATTTGGCTAAAGTTTGGAAGGAGTTATGACTTACAACATCCATGCCAAGTACGATACGAATCGGTCAGTAAACAGGTATAGTCCCCATATAAACCGATGTCCGGATTTGAATTCATCAGCCTACAGAAGCCTAAATTTTCACCTGATTTGGTTGAAATTTGGCCCAAACCCCGATATGACTTTTTGAGACCAAAATAATTCATACATTTTTAGCAGAATCCCTGGTGGTGGGTATCCGAGATTCGGCCAGGCCTAACTTAGCACGCTTTTACTTGTTTTTCTCCCAAAAGCTATTTCCTGTTGCACGAATGAATGAACTTTTGCCAATAAAATACTACAATAACACTTATTCCATTAAAATGTTAAAAAAGGGTCACACACAAACCACTTTGAAATAAAAATTTAGCGAAATTTTTTAAGTCCTTTGGTGCGCTAGGTATTTTTTTTTATTTAATCACCATATATGTAAGATTTTATTGAATTTAAAAAAAAAAACTCATCATGCGAGGTTGTAAAAAAATCTTCACCCTAATAAATATATTTGTTTTCGTACACCAATGCGTATGATTGTCTTTATACCTACCACCGAAGGATGGGGGTATTATCACTTTGTCATTCCGTTTGTAACACATGGAAATACCCATTTCCGAGCCTATAAAGTATATATATTCTTTATCGTCGTAAATATCGAAGACCATCTAGCCATGTCCGTCCGTCTGTCTGCTGAAATCAAGCTACAGTCTTTAACCGGTAAGGAAGGGCAAAAGTCAGGCGGTACCGATTGTATAATACCCTACACCTACCTTATAAGTACAATGTGGGAGCTACATCCAAATCTGAACCAATTTTGAAGGACCATTGCAATATTACTGCAAATCGGACGAACATATATATGAGAGCTATATCCAAATCTGAACCGATATATTGCAACTTCAATAGGCTTCATCTCTAGGCCGAAAAACATGTCTTTACCAAATATTAAGACAACTTGTAATTTGCACACAAATTAACATGGACAGACGGACAGGCAGACATAGCTAAATCGATTCAAAAAGTGATTCTGAGTCAATCGGTATACTGGGTATCACCCTTCCTTCTGGGTGTTACAAACAAATTCACTAAGTTATAATACCCCGTACCACAGTAGTGGTGTAGGGTATAAACAAAGAGATATTAAGCTGCAAGTTCGAAGATGAGCTATATCGGACTATATCTTGATATAGACCCCATATAGACCGATCCGCCGACCTAAGGTCCTAGGCCCATAAAAGCTACATTTTTTTATCTGATTTCGGTGAAAATTGGGACAGTGAGTTGTGCTAGGTCACTTGACTTTCTTCTTCAAGTTGGCCCTAATTGGTTCAGATTTGGATATAGCTGCCATATAGACCGATCTCTGGATTTAAGATCTTGGGCCCATAAAAGGCGCAATGATTGTCCGATTTTTGGGATTTTTGGGACAGTGGCCCATCGAAATTTTTCTGCAATTTGGACCAGATCGGTCCAGATTTGGATATAGCTGCCATATAGACCGATCTCCCGATTTAAGGTTTTGCGCCAAAAAAAGGCGCATTTATAGTCCGATATCACCAAACTTGGGGACAGTGATTTGTGTTACGCCTCTCGATATCGTTCTTCAATTTGGCGCAGATCGGTCCTGATTTGGATATGGCTATAAGATTTTGGACTGATGAAATGCACATTTATTGTTCGATTTCGCCGAAATTTGGAACAGTGAGTTAAATTAGGCCCTTCGACAATCTTCTTCAATTTGGCCCAGATCGGTCCAGATTTGGATATAGTTGCCATGTAGACCGATCTCTGAATTTGAGGTTTTGGGCCAATAAAAGGCACATTTATTGTTCGATTTCGCCGAAATTTGGGACAGTGAGTTGTGCTAAGCTCTTCGACATCCCTCTTCAATTGGGCCCAGTTTGGTTCAGATTTGCATATAGCTGTCATATAGACCGATCTCTCGATTTAAGGTCTTGGGGCCATAAAGGGCACGTTTACTGTCCGATTTTGCCAAAATTTGGGACAGTGAGTTGCGTTAGGCCCTTCGACATCCTCCTTCAATTTGGCTCAGATCAGTCCAGATTTGGATATAGCTGCCATATAGACCGATCTCTCGATTTAAGATTTTGGACCAATAAAAGGCACATTTATTGTTCGATTACGCCGAAATTTGGAACAATGAGTTGTGTTAAGCCCCTCGATGTCGTTCTGCAATTTGGCCCAGATCAGTCCAGATTTGCATATAGCTGCCATATAGACCGATCTCTCGATTTAAGGTCTTGGACCCATAAAAGGCGAATTTATTGTCCGATTTCACCGAAACTTGGAACAGGAAGTTATGTTGGGCCCCTCAATATCATTCTGCATTTGGCCCAGATCAGTCCAAATTTGTATATAGCTGCCATATATATCCAAATCTGGACCATCCTCGATTTGAGGTTTTGGGCAAATAAAAGGCACATTTATTGTTCGATTTCGAAGAAATTTAGTACAGTGAGTTGTTTTAAGCCCCTCGATGTCGTCTGCAATTTGACCCAGATCAGTCCAGATTTGGATATAGCTGCCCTATAGACCGATCTCTCGATTTAAGGTCTTGGGCCCATAAAAGGCGCATTTGTTGGCCGATTTTGCCAAAGTTTGGGACAGCGAGTTGTGTTAGGCTCATCGACATCTTTCTAAAATTTGAACCTGATGGGTTCAGATTTGCATATATTTGCTATATAGACCGATCTCTCGACTTAGGGTCTTGGGCCCATAAAAGGCGCATTTATTGTTCGATTTCGCCGAAATTTGGGGCAGTGAGTTGTGTTAGGCTCTTCGGCAATTTTCTGAAATTTGGCTCATATCGGTCCAGATTTGGATATAGCTGCCATATAGACCGATCTCTCGATTTGAGGTTTTTGGCCATAAAAGGCGCATTTATCGTCCGATATCGCTGAAATTTGGGACAATGAGTTGTGTTAGGCCCCTCGATATCGTTTTGCAATTTGGCCCAGATTTCGATATAGCTGCCAGATAGACCGATCTGTCGGTTTAAGGTTTTGGGCCAATAAATGGCGCATTTATTGCTCGATTTCGCCGAAATTTGGGGCAGTGAGTTATGTCAGGCCCTTCGACATCTTTCTGCAATTTGGCCAAAATCGGTTCAAATTTCGATATAGCTGCCATATTGACCGATCTCTCGATTTAAAGTCTTGTTATTTTAAAAGACGCATCCGATTTCGCTAAAATTTGACACAGTGCCTAATGTTAAGCTTTTCGACATCCGAGTCGTATATGGTTCAGATCGGTCTATATTTGGACAGAGCTAGCAAAAAGACCAATATTTGGTTCTACAAAATCGAACAATGGCTTGTACTTATTAGACCACACAAAGACCGTGATGAATTTCGTCCAAATCAGATCGTATTTCGATTAACAATCTATGCCCTATAGCAGCTATCTATAGGGGCATAAATTAATGGATTTTTCACCGGATTATGACCAAAGGAGGTTTACATATATACCCGAGATGATGGGTATGCAAAACTCGGCCAGGCCTTTCTTTAGTGCATGTTTTCTGAGTTCATATTAATCCTGTGCTCCCATATTTAAAACAATTTTAAAACCGTTGAGCATTCAATGCAGAATTTTATTAAAATGTATTTTTTAAAAACTTCCAAAATTTCCAATCGGTTTTCTGAATAATATATTGGGTTGCCCAAAAAGTAATTGCGGATTTTTCATATAGTCGGCGTTGACAAATTTTTCCACAGCTTGTGACTCTGTAATTGCATTCTTTCTTCTGTCAGTTATCTGCTGTTACTTTTAGCTTGCTTTAGAAAAAAAGTGTAAAAAAAGTATATTTAATTAAAGTTCATTCTAAGTTTTATTAAAAATGCATTTACTTTCTTTTAAAAAATCCGCAATTACTTTTTGGGCAACCCAATATACAGGCCACATATTGCAGTTGTAGTTTATTATCCACTTGTGTTGCTCATCTAAGCTGTGATAGCCACATATGCTCTAATCTCAGATTTCCAATCATTATAAGTGGCTATTCTTATTCTGACCATGTAATCACCATAGGGCAGTGGGAATAAATTCAAAATGTCGTCTCTTAGACGGGCCTCTTTCAGAATAATATCGTGCTAAGAATCAAAGAAGAGGTTATTGCGTAGAAAATATGTGTTTATAGTGGCACAGAAATGTCTACGTTACCCAAAAACCAAGTAAAAGAGAGCCAAGTTCGGCCGGGACGAATATTGGGAACCCGCCACCATGGATTCTGCTAAAAAATGGGAGCTGTATATGGTTATAGACCGATTTGGACCGTACTTGGCACAGTAGTTAAGAGTCATAACAGAACAATATGTGGAAAATTTCAGCCAAATCGAATGAAAAATGAGGCTTCCAGGGGCTCAAGAAGTCAAATCGGGAGATCGATTTATATGGGAGGCCACCGTAGCGCAGAGGTTAGCATGTCCGCCTATGACGCTGTACGCCTGGGTTCGAATCCTAGCTAGACCATCAGAAAAAATTTTCAGTGGTGGTTTTCCCCTCCTAATGCTGGCGACATTTGTGAGGTACTATGCCATGTAAAACTTCTCTCGAAAGAGGTGTCGCACTGCGGCTCGCCGTTCGGACTCGGCTATAAAAAGGAGGCCCCTTATCATTGAGTTTAAACTTGAATCGGACTGCACTCATTGATATGTGAGAAGTTTGCCTCTGTTCCTTAGTGGAATGGTCATGGGCAAAATTTGCAAATTTGCAATATCACGTTATATACCGATTCAGACCGTACTTGGTTGGAAGTCGCAACAGAACACCACATTCAAAATTTCAGCTAAATCGGACAAAATTTGCGGCCTGTAAGGGCTCAAGAAGTCAAATCGGGAGATCGGTTTATATGGGAGCTATATCAGGTTATATACCGATTTAGACCGTTCTTAGTTGGAAGTCGCAACAGAACACCACTTTCAAAATTTCAGCTTAATCGGACCCAAATTGAGGCTTCCAGGGGCTCAAGAAGTCAAATCGGGAGATCGGTTTATATGGGAGCTATATCAGGTTATATACCGATTGGCTGCCAAATCGTATGAAAATTGAGGCTTCCAGGGGCTCAAAGAGTCGAATCGGGAGATCGGTTTATATGGGAGCTATATCAGGTTATATACCGATTGGCTGCCAAATCATATGAAAACTGAGGCTGAGGGGCTCAAGAAGTCAAATCGGGATATCGGTTTATCTGGAAGCTATATCATGTTCTTGGCCGATTTGGACCGCACTTTACACAGCTGTTGAAAACCATAACAGAACACAATGTGAAAACTTTCAGCAAAATCGTATGAAAACTGAGGCTTCCAAGGGCTCAAGAAATCAAATCGGGATATCGGTTTATATGGGAGCTATATCCAAATCTGAACGGGTATGGTCCATTTTCAATCTCCAAAGACCTACATCAATATTAAGTATCTGTGCAAAATTTCAAGCGGCTAGCTTTACGCATTCGACCGCTATCGTGATTCCTACAGATGGACGAACGGACATGGCTAGTTCGACTCAGAATGGTGGGAGGATCAAGAATATATATACTGTATGGGGTCCTTGACCTATATTTCGAGGTGTTACAAACGGAGTGACCAGATTAGTATACCTTCATCCTATGGTGTTGGGTATAAAAAAAATAATTATAGGACTTTTTCATATGATTAAAATTTTTCTGCTAGAGACCACTGTGGCACAGAGGTTAGCGGAACTCTTCGGTTCAAATCTCGTTGTGAACATTGGAAACATTTTAAGCGGTAGTTATCCCCTTACTAATGCTGGCGACATTTGTGAGGTATCTTGCCATGTTCATACTTCTCTACCAAGTGGTGTCGCATTGCGGCAGGCCGTTCAGACTCGGCAATAAGGGAGGCCCCTTATCATTGAGCTTCAGCTTTAATCGGACTGCATTCATTGATATGAAAGAAGAATCGCCTGTTCCTTGGGAAATTTAGTAGTTTGGTTAAGTTTTTTTTGCTAAATTTTACCATGCCAGGCGGCGTCGGACAGTGGGATGGGAAAAAGATAAGTGGAAATAAGTGGTCTGCCATTTTGGAACGGATAGAGATATTTTTATGAAATTTTACATGGTTATAGCTGAGGTGTTGGAGGCCACCGTGGCGCAGAGGTTAGAATGTCCGCTTATGACGCGGAACGCCTGGATTCGAATCCTGGCAGGAATATCAGAAGCGGTGGTTATCCTCTCCTAATGCTGGCGACATTTGTGAGGTATTTTGCCATGTAAAAACTTCTCTCCAAAGTGATGTCGCACTGCGGCACGCCATTCGGACTCGGCTATAAACAGGAGGTCCCTTATCATTGAGCTTAAAATTGAATCGTACAGCACTCAATGATTTGTGAGAAGTTTGCCCCAGTTCCTTAATGGAATACGGCAAATTTGCTTTTGCATTTGCTTACCACTATGCATTGCTATTGGGTTGCCCAAAAAGTAATTTCGGATTTTTTAAAAGAAAGTAAATGCATTTTTAATAAAACTTAGAATGAAATTTAATCAAATATATTTTTTTTTCCACTTTTTTTCTAAAGCAAGCTAAAAGTAACAGCTGGTAACTGACAGAAGAAAGAATGCAAGTACAGAGTCACAAGCTGTGAAAAAATTTGTCAACGCCGACTATATGAAACATCCGCAATTACTTTTTGGGCAACCCAATATTATCAGTTCAATTCTCAGCCTTATAACTTAACATTCTGTTTAGTTGGCTGTCATTTACAAAGGGTATGTAGACATCCCTGGACCACTGTAAAAGCATAAACATAGACATCAACTTACATCATAAGGACAGGAGTGATTAAAATTCGATTCCTTGAATACGGCCGCCCAGTAAGCATTCAAAAATTTAAACCTCTTCTGGTTCTCAAAAAATTCGCACAAATCCCAAGTATTCTTAAACAGGGCATGGCCATATCCATTTGTTTTAGTAAATAAACCAAAATTTAACTTTGAAAAAAGTAAAAAAAAAAAATTTTTTTTTTACTCTTGGATTTGTATAACAAAGGGAGGCTTGTCAAGCTCACTTACGGTTGCATTCGATACTGGCTCTGAGTAGTTCACTTTGGCATAGATATTTAAAGCGACCACACCACGACTAACCACTGAGAGATCACATTTCTCGAAGATAACAAACGCAGGATCTAAGGAAGTACAATTTACATTTGTGTAGCGCACTGATCCCTTGGAAAACTTTAAATTTGCCTCGAATATAAAGAGCGCAATACAAATGAGAGTTCCACGCATTTTGAAGCCAACTTATGATGTTCGGAGTTTTACAACCAACTGAATTTACTGCATATGGTACAAAGTTTATT
Organism: Stomoxys calcitrans; assembly: GCF_963082655.1. Taxonomy (NCBI): domain Eukaryota; kingdom Metazoa; phylum Arthropoda; class Insecta; order Diptera; family Muscidae; genus Stomoxys; species Stomoxys calcitrans. The sequence continues at coordinate 210,596,250 of NC_081552.1, forward strand.
TATTTAAAGAGCCCTAATGGGAAATAATTAAAAGGACATTAACGTAATGCAAGATTATTTTTGTAGTGTGGAAAACACTTCTAATAAAAATTAAAATTTTTGAATGCTATCACTATTGCTATCATTCATGCAAATCAATAAAAAAAAAATGTAAAAGCGTGCTAAATGCGGCCGGGCCGAATCTTATATATCCTCCACCATGGATCGTATTTGGTAAGTTCTTTAAAAGACTTCTTCAAAAAGTACAAGTAAAAAGTCGTTAAGTTCGGCCGGGCCGAACTTTGGGTACCCACCACCTCGGGTATATATGTAAATCACCTTTCATCAAAATTCGGTGAAAATTTCATACCTTATACTCATATACCTCATACCGATCTGAATTATATACGACACGGATGCCGAAAAGCCGAACATAAGTCACTGTGTCAAATTACAGTGAAATCGGATTATAAATGCGCCTTTTATGGGGCCAAGACTTTAAATCGAAATATCGGTCTACATGGCAGCTATATCCAAATCTGGACCGATTTGGGCCAAGTTGCATAAACATGTCGAAGAGCCTAACACTAAGCACTGTCCCAAATTTCAGCGAAATTGGATAATATATGTGGCTTTTATGGGCCTTAGATCCTAAATCGCAGGATCGGTCTATATGGCAGCTATATCCAAATCTGGACCGATCTGGGCAAAATTGAAGAAGGACGTCGAAGAGCCTAACCAAACTCACTGTCTCAAATTTCAGCGACATCGGACAATAAATGCGTCTTTTATGGCCCCAAAACCTAAAACCTAGATATCGGTCTATATGCGATATTGCAGAAGTATGTCAAGGGTCTTAACTTAACTCACTGTTCCAAATTTCGGCGACATCGGGCAATAAATGAGCATTTTATGGGCCCAAAACCATAAATCAAGAAATCGGTCTATATGGCAGCTATATTCAAATCTGAATCGATCTGGACCAAATTGAAGAAATATGTCAAAGCGCCTAACACAACTCACTGTCCCAAATTTCAGCAAAATCGGATGATGAATGTGGCTTTTATGGGCCTTACACCATAAATCGGAGATCGATCTATATGGCAGCTATATCCAAATCTGAACCTATCTGGGCCAATTTAACGAAGGATGTCGATGGGCCTTACACAATTCACTGTCCCAAATTTTATCAAAATCGGATAATAAATGTGGCTTTTGTGGGCCTAAGACCCTAAACCGGAGGATCGGTCTATATGGCAGCTATATCAAAATCTGAACCGATCTGGACCAAATTGAAGAAACATATCAAAGGGGCTAAGACAACTCACTGTCCCAAATTTCAGCGAAATCGGATAATAAATGTGGCTTTTATGGGCCTAAGACCCTAAATCGGAGGATCGGTCTATATGGCAGCTATATCCAAATCTGGACCGATCTGAGTCAAATTGACGAAGGATGTCGTAGGGCCTAACACAACTCACTGCCCCAAATTTCAACAAAATCGGATAATAAATGTGGCTTTTATGGGCCTATGACCCTAAATCGGCGAATCGGTCTATATGGGGGCTATATCAAGTCCGATATATAGCCCATATATAGTCCGATATAGCCCATCTTCGAACTTAACCTGATTATGGACAAAAAAAGAATCTGTGCAAAATTTCAGCTCAATATCTCTATTTTTAAAGACTGTAGCGTGATTTCAACAGACAGACGGACAGACGGACGGACATGGCTAGATCGTCTTAGATTTTTACGCTGATCAAGAATATATATACTTTATAGGGTCGGAAATGGATATTTCGATGTGTTGCAAACGGAATGACAAAATGAATATACCCCCATCCTTCGGTGGTGGGTATAAAAATATCAGTTAGAGAAAAACGCCAACTCCAAAATTTCAGCCAAATCGAGTAATAACTCTGTCCTCCAGAGGCTCAAAAAGTCAAACTGAGAGATCGGTTTGCATGACACTAGACGAACCGGGCCCGCTCCGCTGCGCCATAACTCTCTAATATCTTTTTAGGGTGGGGACACTTCGCCCTAAATGCGGATATCAAATTCGTGCCATTGTAGCCTATGACACTGAAAGCTTTTGAATCCTAGCGACAACATCGGACAAAGCGGTGTTTATCCCCTCTTAATGCTGGCGACATTTGCGAGGAACAATGCCATGCCATGCACTGCGGGACGCCGTTCGGACTCGTCTTTAAAAAAAGTCCCTTATCATAGAGTTTAAACTTGAATTGGGAAGCACTCATTGATGTGTGAGAATTTGGCCTCTTCTCGGTTCCTGGTGGTAATGTTCTTCCTAAGGGTAATGTTCTCATTAGGGGAGGGATGGCACCTCAGACATTTCGACTCAAATATGGATATCAAATTCGTGCTGCACTTCCAAATCCCTTTAATGTGAGCCCCATATTGTTATGGCCGGTGAATATGAACCGTTTGGAGGGTGTTTTGGGGCTGGGATGGCCAACGGCACGTTGAACTGAAAATAGATATCAATTTCGTTCTTTATTCCCAACGGAAATGAAGTTCAGTTTAGGGGGTGCTTTAGGGCGTACCCCAAAACACTTGACTCCAAAATTGGATATCAAATTCGTTTTATACTCCCAAATATCTTTCATTTGAGTGCCATATTGTCATAATGGGTCAAATAACCCATTTGACGTGTTTTGAGGAGGAAAAGCGCCACCTAGCCTTGATCTCACATTTTAATGTCATATTTGTAAAGTAATCTCTAATACCTTTCATTTGAGTCCCATATAGCCATGGTCGGCTTATATGCCCATTTGGGGGTATTTGGACCCAAATTTTAATACGATATTCGTTTTCTGGTCTCCAATACCTTTCTTTTGATATCCGTATTGTGGCCATCGGACAACTTTCGGATATGGATGGCGTTTGTTAGGGGGAGGGTCCGCCCGACATCTAAAAATTATACAGCCTATGTTTCCTTCCAGACAAACGTGCACAATCTAAGAACATTTTACGAAAATCGGTTCAGACAAGTATCATATGGTCATAATGGGTCTAATGGCGTTTTTGAGGGTTGGAGTGACCCCTTCTACTTTGATCTGATTTTGTATGCCAGATTCGAAATCTACTCCCGAAGACCTTTCATTTGAGGTCCATATTGACATGAACGCCCAATATGTCTGTTTGGGGGAGTTCTGGGCCAGATGGGTACTTAGACTCAAATTTTAATACCATACTCGTATTCTACTCTCCAATACCTTTCATTTGATACCTATATTGTCCCGATCGGTCCTTTTCCCCCGTCCCCGGTCCGATATTAAAAAATTATATAGTCTATATTTCCTTCCAGACCAACCTACACAATATGCGAAAATTTAGAGAAAATCGGTTCTGCCTTTTTTCAGTCTATACGGAACAAACAAACCGAGTCCCATGTATACGTGATTGGTAAATGTGCCCATTTTGGGCGTTTTTGTGGAAGTGGGGTGACTTCCAATACTTCGACATGAATTTGTATGGCAGATTCGTAATCTACTCCCGAATACCTTTCATTTGAGGCCCATATTGACATGAACGCCCAATATGACTGTTTAGGAGAATTTTGGGGTTGGTGCGGCCCGATGGGTACTTAGCCCAAATTTTAATACCATATCGTTTTTTATTTTCCAATACCTTTCATTTGATACCCATATTTTCCCGATCGATCCATTTTTGTTTTTGTCAAAAGGGGGAGGGTCCGTCCCCCTTCCGATACCGACAAATTATATAGCCTATGTTTTTTTCCAGACCAACCTACACAATATGCGAAAATTTCGAGAAAATCGGTTATGCCGTTTTTCAGTCTATACGGAACAAACAAACCAAGTCCCATATATCCATGATTGGGTAATGCCCCCTTTTTGGGCGTTTTTGTGGGGATGGCGTGACGCCCTACACTTCGACATCCATTTGTATGCCAGATTTGTTATCTACTCCCACATACTTTTCATTTGATACCCATATTGTCCTTAGCGGTCCACTTTTGATTTTGTGTGGTGTTTTGGGGTAACGGTGGGGTGTCCGCCCCCTTCCATTATCAATAAATTGCAAAGCCTATTCCTACTTCCTGACCATATTCGTAATCTACTCCTGAACACCTTTCATTTGAGTCCCATATTGTCATGATCGTCCAATAAACCTATTTTAAGGGGTTTTGGGGCTGGGGCGGCCCCCCAGGTACTTGGACCCAACTTTAATTTATGAAATTCGTACTCTACTCTTGAATACCTTTCATTTGAAACCCATATTGTCCCGATCGGTCCATTTTTATTTTTCGGTAGTACTTTTGTGATAAGGGGAAGGGTCCGCCCCCCACCCGATGTCAAACAATTAAAAAGCCTATGTTTTTTTCAGGACCAACCTACACAATCTGTGAAAATTTCAAGGTAATCGGTTCAGCCGTTTTTGAGTCTATACGGAACAAACAAACAAACAAAAATCGAATTTTATATATAAAAAGATATGCAAAATTGCAACCATATTGGTTGAAAATTGCGCCCTCTGGAATCCCAAGAAGTCTAATCGGCAGATCGGTTTATATGGCGGCTGTATCAAGATATGTACTGATTTAGACCATACTCGACACAGTTGTTGTAAGTCATCCCACAACATTTCATGCTAATTTTCAGCCAAAGCGGATAAGAATTTCGCCCTCTAAATGCTCTTGAAGTCAAGACTCAAGGTCGGTTTATATGGCAGCTATATCAGGTTATGCACCGATTTGAACTATACTTAGCATAAAGTCATACCAAACAAACAAATGCAAAAATCCCAGTCACGTCGTTATGCATATTTTAGTAAGTAAGTTATTAATAAAAATTCTTATGGTAGTATTGAGGCCTGGGAACTCCAGCTCCTGTATGATTGACCTAGGTTTTATATTATTCATAGCATCTTCTATGTCCAGAAATGCTGCCATTGTAGATTCCTTGATAGCGAGAGAAACCTCTATGTAGGCGACTAGGTCGTGATGGGCTGTTTCAGTGGATTCGCCTTTACAATATGCATACTGCTGCCGCGACAGGCGATCTCCAGTGCTCTTTGCCCTAAAATATGTTTCTATTAACCTCTCAAGTCTTCGGCAAAAAGGATGACAAACTAATAGGACGAAATTTTTTCGCTTTCGTGTGGTATAGTTTTTCTGCTTTTGAAATGAAAATGACCTTCGTGTCCCTCCATCCCACGGGTATATATGACATGCTGATACAAGCAGAGTATATCTCGACGGGCCTTACTACCCCTTCCAAAGGAAACGGTACTAAAACTACCCTTTCCCAGAGGAAAGGGTACTAAAGCTACCATTTCCCGAAAGGAAGGGTACTAAATCTACCCTTTCCAGAGGAAAGGGTACTAAAACTACCCTATGTCAAGCAAAATTACTCTAAAACTAACCCCTCCCACAGGGAAGGGTACTAAAACTACCCTTAGCCAAAGGAAAGGGTACTAAAAAGAGCCATTCTCAAAGGAGAGGGTACTAAAACTACCTTTGGCCAAAGAAAAAGGTAATAAAACTACCATTTTCTAAAGGAAAGGGTACTACAACTACCCTTTCACAAAGGAAAGGGTACTAAAACAACACTTTCATAGAAGAAAGAGTACTAAAACTACACTTTCCCAAAAGAAAGAGTACTAAAACTAAAACTACCCTCTGCCAAAGAAAAGGGTTCTAAAACTACGCTTTGCCATAGGAAAGGGTATTAAAACTAACCTTTGTCAAAGTAAAGGGTACTAAAACTACCCTTTTCCAAAGGAAAGGGTACTAAAACTACCCTATACCAAGCAAAATGATACCAAAACTACCCCCTCCCATAGGGAAGGGCACTAAAACTACCCTTTGCCAAAGGAAAGGGTACTAAAACTACACTTTGCCAAAAGAAAGGGTACTAGAACTACCCTCTGACAAAGGAAAGGGTACTAAAAACACCCTTTGCCAAAGGAAAGGGTACTAAAAAGAAAAGGTAATAAAACTAGCATTTTCTAAAGGAAAGGGTACTACAACTACCCTTTCACAAAGGAAAGGGTACTAAAACAACACTTTTATAGAAGAAATAGTACTAAAACTACACTTTCCCAAAAGAAAGAGTACTAAAACTACATTTTCCCAAAGGAAAGGGTACTAAAACTAATCTTGGCCAAAGGAAAGGGTACTAAAACTATACTTTGCCAAAGGAAAAAGTAATAAAACTACACTTTCCTAAAAGAAAGAGTACTAAAACTGTACTTTTTCAAAGCAAAGGGTACTAAAAGTAGCCACTCACAAATGAGACGGTACTAAAACTACCTCTGGCCAAAGGAAAGGGCACTACAACTACCGTTTACCAAAGCAAAGGGTGCTAAAACTATACTTTGCCAAAAGAAAGAGTACTAAAACTACACTTTCTTAAAAGAAAGAGTACTAAAACTTACTTTTTCAAAGGAAAGGGTACTAAAAGTTGCCACTCACAAAGGAGACGGTACTAAAACTACCTCTGGCCAAAGGAAAGGGCACTACACCTACCGTTTCACAAAGAAAGGGTACTAAAACTATACTTTGCCTATAGAAAGAGTAACTTTCCCCAAAGGAAAGGGTATTAAAACTACCCTTTTCAAAGAAAAGGGTACTTAAGCTATCCTCTCCCAAAAGAAAAGGTGACCAAAAATACCCTTTACCAAAGGAAAATGGAGCTAAAACTTCCCTTTATCAAAGGAAAGGGTACTAAAACGACCTTTTCCATAGGAAAGGGTAATGAAACTACCCTTTGCCAAAGGAAAGGGTATTAAAACTTCCCTTTGCCAAAGAAAAGGGTACTAAATCCACAATTTACCAAAGGAAAGGGTACTAAAACTACCCTTTGCCAAAGGAAAGGGTTCTAAAAGTAGAAAAGGAGAGGTTACTAAATTTACCCTTTCCTTAAAGAAAGTGTACTACAAATACCCTTTCACGTAGGAAAAGGTACTAAAACAACACATTGCCAAAAGAAAGAGTACAAAAAAACACTTTCCCAAAGGAAAGGGTACTTAAACTACCTTTTCCCCAAAGAAAGGGTACTTAAACTATACGTTCCAAAGAAAAGGAAACTGAAACTACCCTTTGGCAAGGAAAGGGGTGCTAAAACTACCCTTCGGCAAAGGAAATGGTACTAAAACCACCCTTTGCCAAAGGAAAGGGTAATAAAACTACCCTTTGCCAAAAGAAAGGTTACTAAAACTACCCTTTCCAAAGGAAAGGGTACGAAAACTACCCTTTCACAAAGAAAGGGTTATTAAAGCTACCCTTTCACAAAGAAAGGGTTATTAAAGCTACCCTTTCCCAAAGGAAAGGGTGCTAAACCATCAATTTCTTAATGGAAAGGGTACTAAAACTACCCTTTCCTAAAGAAAAGTGTACTAGAACTACCCTTTTTTTCAATGAAAAGGGTACTACTACACCTACCTTCACTCAAAGGAAAGGGTACTAAAACTACACTTTCCCAAGAAAAGGGGTACTTAAACTATCCTTTCTCAAAGGAGTGGCTTAAACCTAAACCTACTTAGACTACCCTGTGCCAAAGTAAAGGGCACTAAAACTACCTTTTCTCAAAGGAAAGGGTACTAAAATACCCTTTCCCAAAAGAAGCGGTATTTAACTATCCTTTCCCAAAAGAGGGGACTAAAACTACCCTTTCCCAAAAGCTACCCTTTCTCAAGGCACAAAATCTACCCTTTCCCAAATAAAAGGGTACAAAAACAACCCACTCCCAACGAAAACTAAAGGTACTCAAAGGTACTAAAAGGAATCTAAAAAGGAAACTAAAGGAAACTTCCGAAAGGAAACTAAAGGTATCCAAAGGTACTAAAACTAACCTTCGCCAACGGAAAGGGTACTAAAACTACACTTTACCAAAAGAAAGGGTACTAAGACTACCCTTTGTCAAAGAAAAAGGTACTAAAACCACCCTCTGACAAAGGAAAGAGTACTAAAAATACCCTTTGCCAAACGAAAGGTTACTAAAAGGAGCCATTCCCAAAGGAGAGGGTACTAAATCTACCCTTTCCCAAAGGAATGGGCACAAAAACTACCCCTTCCCAAAAGTAAGGGTAAAAAACTACCCTTTTCCAAAAGAAGGGGTACAAAAACTACCTTTTCCCAAAAGGAAGAGTACAAAAACTACCCTTTCACAGAGGAAAAGGTATTAAAATTAATCTTTTCGAAAGGAAAGGGTACTAAAACTTAACTTTCCGAAAGGAAAGGGTACTAAAACCTAACTTTCCGAAAGGAAAGGGTACTAAAATTACCCATTCCAAAAGGAAAGGTTTTTAAACCTACTCATTCCGAAAGGCAAGGCTATTAAAACTTAACTTTCCGAAAGGAAAGGGTACTAAAACTACACATTCCGAAAGGAAAGGGTGTTAAAACTACTCTTTCTGAAAGGAAAGGGTACTAAAACAACCCTTTCCCAAAAGAAAGGGTACTCAAAAGTGTACCGTTTTCCAAAAGAAGGGGTACTTAAACTACCATTTCCCAAGGGAAAGGGTACTAAAGCTACCATTTCCCAAAGGAAGGGTTACTAAAACTACCCTTTCACAGAGGACAATATGCTAAAACTAGTTTTTCCAAAGAAGTTTTTTCTAGGTATATTGAATCTTAACAATCATTAAAAATAATGATATTGAGCTGAAACTTTGCACAGAATTTTTGTTACCATAGGCTGGTAAAGTTCGTATTTGACATTTTTCCATACCAGTTTAGGGAAGTTTTTGGATATATAGAATTTTGCAATGTGATAAGATTTTGAAGGACCTTTTCACGTTTATTCGCTCTTTGACATAAAAATGACAAATGCCATTGCAATGAACCTAAATACATGTAGCGTGGTTATCTCAGCAGGCTTCCACTGAGTGGTGGGCTAAAAGGGACTTAAAGATGTTGGTGGGTGGCAAAGATGTGGAAGTAGAAAATGACTCTATCAAATCCTTTTGACGTCAATGCACATCAATGATTTTCTCATTTGTCAGAGTCAACATTTATGTCATTTGCATACAATGACACAAAGGATATGTGCAATGAATCCTTATCCTTATCCATTCTAAAGTGCATACTATGTACATAAGAGTTTTTATTCATTGCTCAAATAAATCCTCGTCTGATGTTTGTATTGCAAATGGTTGAGAAAGCATTGTTGAGGGGTCTCGAGTGTAGAGTTTATGAGATGCAAAGTAACACACAATGCAAGTCAACAACAAAGAGGTTGCTTTTCGCAGGATGCGAGTTACGTCTGAAAACCCCTTTCAATTGATTTCGCAACACGTACGGGGACAGGCACAGAAATGCCAACTCATAGAAAATTTGAGCCAATTTACCATTGAAATGTCATCGATGAGGCTTACGAAAAGGGAGATGTAGATTCTGCATATCTTGAATCTTTCTCATGTGGCAGATATGAATGTTATTTTCTTTTTTGTTTATTTCATTTTTCAGGGCATGTTGCTAACGCCTGAAGGGGTTTCCTTAGGAGCCAACACCAATTGAACACACAACTCAAGGTAGGATTTATCTCCAATGCAGGGGTGGGAATAACTGAGTGTTTTTAGTTTATGAGTTGCCCACAAAATGTCACAGTGAATAACTGTAGTGGCGGGGCTTATAGGGCAGAGGGGATAGTAAAAAAAGGAAAAAGGATTTAACATTAAGGGCCAAAAAAAATATCTAATTCAGTTGTACTAAGTACTAAGTTGTACACCGAGGCCCTTGCCGATGAAGGACTTTATCGGGACAATCTGGTACGTACAACCGGTTGTCATGGGATTGAGTTGTTCCAATAATCTTCTCAGGTGAAATTTCTTTGAGTACTTTTACAATGGTTTGAAGTCTGCTGCATCATCAGTGTCTCTGCGACCAATTTTAGCGGACGGAACGGAGTTCCCACAATGAATTTAAAGAATTTTTGTTTTTTTCGGAATTTTTTCTCTTTCTCCTGGGTTTCAGTTTTGGCACAAAAATGCTCATGCTAGTGACATTCTCTTTTTTTTAAAGAAACAAGGCTCGATAGCAAACTCTTTTAACAAATTGCCAAATTAAGCTTAACCATAACCAATTATTTCCTTATTATTCCACATATATCCTCTATTGAAGTTAACAAACAAAAAAAAAACTGGGTGCGAAAAACTCCCCTGAAAAAATAAGCTGACAAAAAAAAAAACTGAACTCCAAGAGAACTTGCAACTACGAGTATTTATTTCACATCATAAATTATGGCAATAAATAACACTCAAGAGTTCATCTGGAGAGTTGGAAAACAAGCCGCGTCACTCCCACACCCACCAATCCCCTGGCCATCAACCGTCAATTGTCTGCGAAAAGCGATGTAAATGTAATTTTCACATGAAAAATGCATTTTAAAAATGCGTATCCAACATGGCCATACGACATGGCATTCGATACCAGGGAAATGCCAACCATAAGTATCTGGAAGGTCTTCCCAGCAGCTGTAGTTGGATAACACATGAAAGATTGATGGTGAGTCCAGCAGTGACATTTGGTGGAAGAAACATACAAAAAGGATGCTGTCCACAAAAGCCCACGAAAGAATGATAAAAGGAAATAGGGATGTAAAAATTTTGCCATGGGTTGGCATACAAACTGACTTCTCACGAAAAACTGAAGCGAAACATGCAGGAATTGCAAAAATAAAATGTCACCCACAATGACAAAGTAGGAATGGGGGAATAAACAAAGTATCAGAAATAGCTGAAGGCTATCCTTGGTCACCATGGTCATTCGAAATGGAATTGGGACAACTGGTGACACTATGAGGGATTACAATCACAGAACTCTAGAAAGGCAAAATGTGCCAATTGCAGAGTTGTAGTCTGCTTTTGGAGAATGTTGAACTTCAGATCCATCAGTAAGGATTTTGATGTTCTAAACCTAACTTCTGACATGGATTTTTGTTGGAACCGTTGAGTGGAGCAGACGTTTTGTTATTTCACTCCGCAAGAATTTTCCTGTAATTCGTAATAGGTCATTATTTTTGGAGGAAAAATTTAAGTCACTCAAGGATAGCTGCGACAGAGGTATCCATTAGGCGGTTGATGATCTGCATCTGTTTCTAGTGAAGCGGCAGTTCTAGAGGCCGGGAGTAGGCTTAAATGGACTCCAAAGACCCAACAGCTGCGGTGGAGATATTAGGCCGCACCATGTTATCTGCTACTGAAACCTCGACTGGTGGAGAAGGCTGCTCCACTAACCGACAGACGACTACTTACCTGGTTCGAGTCTTAAGGACAAGGCCGAACCTATTCTACCTTCGCATGCCTAAAATTTACCCAAGCCAAAGGCCTTCCCCGGCAAACCAACACACTCTTCAAGAGGTTAGAATAATAGAAGACGCATCGCTTTCAGGTTTATTGAGAGGCTTGGACTCTCATTAATAGGGAGAGAGACTCCCTGTTACACAGGCTACCCCAAAGACTACAAGTCTAGATTCGGAAACTGGAAAGGTTGCGGTCACTTGGAGGACATCCCATGCCTAAAAGAACTGCAGCGAACAATGGTAAGATGGGTCCATGAACCTTTGCTAATGTCGCTAGAGACAGTTTGGTTATGGCAGTTGTCGACAAGGGAGAAGAACAGGACTGCATATCTAGGAATAATTGGAGTGGGATAGTCAATGGACTGTCATCATTATACACCGATGTTCTTGCGGAGTTTCCTGGGACTCCTCCAGTTTGTGATGATGCAGGCTGGTATGGGGACCGATACAGACTAATTGCCTTCGGCTAAAAAATATTGGTGAGATCTGGCCAGGTGCATCATTAGATTTGGTCAAGAAGGAAGATATTCCTTCTCGACCAATGGCGCATGCTTGGATACCAAGGATTCCCTCAGATGCTGAATCGATACTTGGAAGTCTAAGGGAATGTAAACCCAATCTTTCAACCACCGACTGAAAGACTGCTAGATTGGATGAGGCTTGGATGGATGGTGATCGGAGACATGCAGTATTCGTACTTAACTCCGGCTGTCTCGCAGACCTCAAAATGTCTAAAGGGGTTGTATTTTACGGATTCAACAAGTTGAAACTGAAGGTCTATACAAGCGGAGGGGTTGGGGGAATCAGGAGACGACTCAGCAGTTGTTGCTGAACACTTGCCTGAAGAACTATAGACCACATCGCTAAAATCTGGTGGATTGCAGGAGAGAGAAAATCCCTCGACACAATCGAGGCAGGAGGGGATGACATCGAAACGGGACCCGACAACCCCTGTGTGGGTGGGTCATCTGGTTGGACTGGGCTCAAGTTGCGCTCCAGCGGGGAAGCACGGAACTCAAAAAGTACTTCGACAGCAACAACTAGTAAAGCATCTAAGCAATAATCATCAATAACCACGCAAGTGTGGAGTATCCTGAGAAAGAAGACGTGAGAAGGTGACTTCTTGCCAGAGGTCAGCTATGTTGGGGTGCGCGACTTTATGTAGGACTGTCTGCTAGCGCCCTTTGATTTGGAGGTGAACCGTCGTGCGGTTTTATATAAGGCTAGGAGGGGTCTTCCGGTTGCTGAAAGGGATTGGTTGCCTGATCTGGACCTGCGAATGGGGATGTTAGGCGGCTTAAGGCACACCTTTAGGAGTGCCTTTATGATAGGTGGACGACACGTTGGACTGACAATAACAATGGACGGGTTACTTAGCGATTCATTGGGAACGAGACATTCGTAGTGGACAGACCCGGCTTTGGCCGTTTTTCATTCAGGTGACAAGTCCGGAACCGTTTGGGGTTTCAACTGGTAGCAGCTTCGGCTACGAGGTCTGACCGGAGTCCTTAATTTGGTACCAGGGGAGTTGGGAGCCCCTTGGATTTCGATCCCAGGTGGCTGTGGTTTGGACTCAAATCGCGGGTAGAGCGCAAGCTCGATGTGGAGTTGGATTGTAACCGGGTGCCATGACCCATAGATCGGAAGGAGTTTTAAATAGTGCTCCGTCCCTAACCAAGGGGGAGAACACGTCCGAACAACGTGAATTCGAATTGATACCCATGCACAGCCTAGGCTATGCGTGGGGGGGGGGGGGGGTTGGTGGACGAATTATATTCACCCAGGGTTAAGAGACTGCATAAAACATCATTAGGGCTTTTCCTAAGGAAGAGTGGTTCCAAAGCATTCTCACCTGCGCCTGGATGCGTACGGAAGCTCATCATGACAAGATCTAAGGAATCTTGTGAGGATGAACTCCTGGTGGATTCAGAGGACGAGGCTAACACAACAGTGGTTGAAGTTCTGAATCCTGACTATGGTCCGGTTTCTACAGGTAAATCTCCACCAATGTAAGGCCGTTTCGGCGGCACTAAAGGTTCTCCTGATGGCAGGGGGATTTGATGTGGTTCTTATCCAGGAACCATGGAGAAATGAATCGTGGACTAAGAATTCCGGGATTTAAACTTCTTAAGGATAGGGGAATTGGAGACACAGAGCGTGTATTCTTGCAAAGAGCAGTCTAAATGTTTTTCTTCTTCGGCCGCTAAGCACTGAAGATTTAGTAGTAGCCAGCCTTGAAATAAATCAGTCTCATTACTGGCTGGCTTCCCAATATATGGCACACGATTCATTGAGGCCGCCTTCAAACCTTAAGTCGCCGCTTCTGGAGGGGAAGTGATGCTAATGCACTTTACCAGATATGGGGAAGTTCGGATGTCAACGAAAGCGGTGAGCTGCTTATCAAATATCTGGCGATTTGTAATAAATGGGATAAACCCACCTTAATTACCAGGAACAGGCAGGAGGTACTAGGTAACACTTCTGTATGGGAAGATATAAGTCGAAGAATATGCGACTGGGAAGTGTTGGATGTCCACAGCTTCTCAGATCAACGTTTTGTTAGTTCCAGCCTTCGAGAAAATATTTCAGAAGTGGTTTCTCGCCTAAACAGAAGAAAGGCGGATTGGGATAAATTCTGCACGCCTATACCTTCTGGACCAGAAAAGGAGGTGGAAACTACGGAGGATATAGACATAGTGGTCAAGCGGATCACGAAGGCCCTGAATGACTCGCTTGTGCCAGCATGCCCCAGTGTCAAGCCAAGGGGCCAACAGCGACCGCCATGGTGGACCCCAAAGTTAGTTGGTCTAAGGAAGGACTGCAGAGAACTCTTCAACAGAGCAAATGACGCTAGAGCACCACACGATTGGGACATCTAAAAGGCTGAGCTAAGAAAATATAAGGGCGAGCAGAGAAGGACCCAGCAGAAATCCTGGGTAGAATTTTGCGGCTCCGTGGAGGATACATCTGAGGCCTCAAAGCTAAGGAAGATTCTGTCCTCAAGACCTATTACGGTGGAGTATATTCAGAAGTCACAGAATGTATGGACAATGTCTAGTGAGGAAACACTAGAACTACTCGTTGATACACATTTCCCGGGAAATTCTCCAACGGACAATGTGGCGCCAGAAGAGGTTGTCACTGATATGCACTCGTCGGAGTCCATTAGGGAAATTGTGTCTGAGCCGAAAATCCTTTGGGCGATAAGAAGTTTCGACACCTTTAAGTCGCCAGGCCCTGATGATGTATCACCGGTTGAATTACAAGCTGTGTCTGATAGACTGGTTCCCTGGCTTGGGGAGATATACTCTGCTTGTATCAGAATATCATATATATCTGTGAGATAAAGGCACACGAAGGTCATTTGCATTCCGAAAGCAGAAAAACCCTATCATACGAAGGCAAAAGATTTTCGACCTATTAGTCTGTCAACCTTAATGCTGAAGACTCCTGAGAGCTTGAAAGAAACATATCTTAGGGCAAAGATCCGTGGAGATCGCCTGTCGCGGCAGCAGCAGGCATATGGTAAAGGTAAATCCACTGAAACAGCCATTCACGACCTAGTCGAATACATAGAGGGTTCTATCGCTGTCAAGGAATATACAATGGCAGCATTTGTTGACATTGAAGGTGCTTTCGACATCAATCATGAAGGAGTTGGAGTTTCTAGGAATCAACTCTACCGGAAGAAAGTTTATTAACAACTTACTTACTAAAAGACTCATTACGGCAGGCTTGGGATCTGTGGATCTAAAAATATGGATCAACAAAGGAACAACTCAAGGAGGTGTACAGTCTCCTCTACTTTGGAATGTAGCCATTAACAATTTATTATTGTCTCTGGAAGAAAAAGGTGTAAAAGTGGTCGCGTATGCTGATGACGTGACTATTGCGGTTAGGGGAAGTTTCCCAGCACTCTAAGAGGTGTACTTCAGGAAGCTCTACGTGCAACAGCATAGTGGTCTAGGTATAAATCCATGCTAGACAGAAGTAGTTCTTTTCAGCAGGTTCAATAAAAATTGCCTACAGTTGAACCTGTCTCCTTGGGAGAGGAGAATGTTTCACTTACTGAATTTTCCAAATGCTGGACAGGAAATTGAACTTCAAAGCCAACATTTCGGAAAGGGCAAGAAAGGAAACTCTTGCCCTATACACCTGCAAGAGAGCCATTGGCAAAAGTTGGGGGTTTAGACCGCGCTTTATGCATTGGGTATATACTGCAGTTGTCAGACCTATTGGGTTGCCCAAAAAGTAATTGCGGATTTTTTAAAAGAAAGTAAATGCATTTTTAATAAAACTTACTTTTTTTACACTTTTTTTCTAATGCAAGCTAAAAGTAACAGCTGATAACTGACAGAAGAAAGAATGGAATTATAGACTCACAAGCTGTGAAAAATTTTTTCAACGCCGACTATATAAAAAATCCGCAATTACTTTTTGGGCAACCCAATATAATGCTATATAGTGTTGTGGTCTGGTGGACGGTGCGGTAGCCGCACTGAGGACGACGCCATCTGATGCACTGAATTTAATGCTACATCTTATGCATCTGGACATTGTGGTTACCCAACTTGCAGCGTGCCGTGAGGTTAAGGGAGCTTTCCCATATACACCGATTTTGGGTCTTGACTTCTTGAGTCTCTAGAGGGCGCAATTCTGGTAAGATTTGACTGAATTTCCAACAACTGCGCTAAGTATGGTTTAAGTCCGTCCATGTTTTGATATAGCTGCCATATAAACCAATAATGGGTCTTGACTTCTTGAGCCTCTAGAGTGCGCAATTCTTATCCGATTCGAATGAAATTTTGCACAACGTGTTTTGTTATGATATCCGACAACTGTGCCAAGTATGGTTCAAATCGGTCAATAACCTGATATAGCTGCCCTATAAACCGATCGTGGGTCTTGACTTCTTGAGCCTCTAGAGTGCGCAATTCTTATTCGATTGGAATGAAATTTTGCACGACGTGTTTTGTTATGATATCCAACAACTGTGCCAAGTATGGTTCAAATCGGTCCATAACCTGATATAGCTGTCATATAAACCGATCTTGGGTCTTGACTTCTTGAGCCTCTAGAGTGCGCAATTCATATCCGATTGGAATGAAATTTTGCACGAAGTATTGTGCTATGATATCCAACAACTGTGCTGAGTATGGTTCAAATCGGTTCATAACCTGATATAGCTGTCATATAAACCGATGTTGGGTCTTGATTTCTTAAGCCTCTAGAGGGCGCAATTCTTATCCGATTTGAATGAAATATTGCACGACGTTTTTTATTCTTACTTTCAACAACTGTATCAAATAAGGTTCAAATCAGTTCATAACCTGATATAGCTGCCATATAAACCGATCCGGGTACTTGACTACTTGAGCCTCTAGAGGTCGCAATTATTATCCGATTTGCCTAAAATTTCGTACGACGGTTCCTCTGATGACCATTAACTTACGTGTTTATTATGGTCTGAATCGGTCTTTAGCCTGATACAGCTCCCATATAAATCGATTTCTCTATTTTACTTCTTGAGCCCCCAAAGGGCGCATTTCTTATTCGAATTGGCTGATATTTTACACAGGTCTCCAACTTATAATTGTGGTTCAAGCCGTACCATATCTTGATATCGCTCTAATAGCAGAGCAAATCTTTTCTTATATCCTTTTTTGCCTAAAAAGAGATGCAGGGAAAAGAACTCAACAAATGCCATCCATGGTGGAGGGTATATAAGATTCGGCCCGGCCGAACTTAGCACGCTTTTTCTTGTTGATAAAGTACTGTGCCCCTATTCCTGATGGAACCGATTGGAACTACGATATCCCTGGTAACAGAAGTCACATAGACTTCTATACGGATGATTCCAAACTAAACGTCCAGATGGGCTTTAAGGGTGTACTCTAAAGATCTAGAACTGGTCATATCGAAAAAGTTACCCGACTACTGCAGTGTGTATCAAGCGGAGACCCTTGCAAGTAAGGAATGTCATTACGATGATTGGCATAATTATCTTCTTAGACAGCCAGGCAGACATTAAATCCCTGGAGAACGTATTTCTGAACACAAAAACCGCTCTCGACTGTCGCAGATCTCTCAACGAGATGGCTAAACAGTTCCAAATTCACCTGTTGTGGGTGCCGGGCCACAGAGATATCCCCGGGAATTGTAAAGCGGATGAGCTTGCGAGACTAGGAACCACCCTAAACATTCCAGGGATACTGGAATCTGTGGGTATGCCTCTAGCAACATGTAAGCTAAGTTTTCAGGGTCAGGCCCGAAGTTAAACCAATGATAGATGGTCACAAAGTGGGAGCTGAGAGCATCGCAAAATTAGGTGGCCTAATTTAGACTTGGAGAGGTCTACCGCTTTGCTGTAATTGGCCAGAACAGACTTCCCAGTCATTGTGTCCGTCATTTCAGGTCACTGTCTAATCGGCAAACATGCTGACAGACTGAAGGTTGCCAGCAACAACTTTCGCCGAAGCTGTGAGTACATAGAAGAAGAAGAGATTATAGAACACCTTCAGTATGTGTGTCCCGCACTGCCAGTCAGAAGGAGTTCCACTTTAGGTTCTCATTTCTTTGAGAACATGTCTGATTTTTTTTCTTTTTAAAGCCATCTGGATGGTTTAACGGTAGAAACTAGAAGGCATCTTCCTTCTTCTGTTTTTGTGGTATCACAATGGACGAAAAAGTCTAAGCGAGTCTGATGGCAGACTGTCACTTAAACCTAACTTCTGACATAGTAAAGGGTGATTTTTTTGAGGTTAGGATTTTCATGCATTAGTATTTGACAGATCACGTGGGATTTCAGACATGGTGTCAAAGAGAAAGATGCTCAGTATGCTTTGACATTTCATCATGAATAGACTTACTAACGAGCAACGCTTGCAAATCATTTTCAGTGAATGGGCCCTAGAAAAGTTGGCAGAAAATCCGCTTTTTTATCGACAAATTTTGTTCAGCGATGAGGCTCATTTCTGGTTAAATGGCTACGTAAATAAGCAAAATTGCCGCATTTGGAGTGAAGAGCAACCAGAAGCCGTTCAAGAACTGCCCATGCATCCCGAAAAATGCACTGTTTGGTGTGGTTTGTACGCTGGTGGAATCATTGGACCGTATTTTTTCAAAGATGCTGTTGGACGCAACGTTACGGTGAATGAACACATTTCGAACCGAACACTGATTTTGGTAATAAAATTCAATGATTTGCAAGCGTTGCTCGTTAGTAAGTCTATTCATGATGAAATGTCAAAGCATACTGAGCATCTTTCTCTTTGACACCATGTCTGAAATCCCACGTGATCTGTCAAATACTAATGCATGAAAATCCTAACCTCAAAAAAATCACCCTTTATATATATTGGATTGCCCAAAAAGTAATTGCGGATTTTTCATATAGTCGGCGTTGACAAATTTTTTCACAGCATGTGACTCTGTAATTGCATTCTTTCTTCTGTCAGTTATCAGCTGGTACTTTTAGCTTGCTTTAGAAAAAAATTGTAGAAAAAGTATATTTGATTAAAGTTCATTCTAAGTATTATTAAAAATGCATTTACTTTTTTTTTAAAAAATCCGCAATTACTTTTTGGGCAACCTCTACCTCATAAAACTGTACTCTCTTCCCATTATTTTTGAGTTTGATTTTTCATATTTCCCGATTTAATATGTACTACAAGGAAGTTTTTATAGGTTAAATATCTGTGAGGCGTTTACCTGGCCTTCACCACACACACCAGGTGAAACTTATTTTCTAGCATGCAAACAAAATGGATGAATAGAAAAAATTGTTTAAACTTTCATCACGATGACCATTAAAATGAACATCATCGCCTTTTATGTTCAAGCTAGGCAATGATACAAGGCAAGCAAATTCACTCGCCACCAAGCTGAGTTTGGGGCTGGGTTTTTTGGTACCATTAACAGCAAACATGACACAAAAACAATGACATTAAACATAAATTAAGATAATCACATTGGTGGCTTTGCGATGTTGCATATGCAGCGTCTTCAGTTATTCATTCTCTCCTAAATCCATGGCACATGGTGTTTCCAAAGCGCTTCGTGAAAAAATGGCAATTATCTGGCCAAGATTTGTTGAAGAATGTTGAGAGAGTATATTTTTGTTATAAGGACAACTCACACACATTCGTCCGTCCAATGTGGCTAAGGCCTATGTAAGGCAGCCTGAGTTGCCTGCTGATCACTACAAGTTTTCCGTATATCTTTATGCTCATTATAACTTAATAAGGCGTTAGCAACACATCATGTTTGCTGTTGTTGATGCTGCCGTTGCAGGCTGCCCCCCAATGGCCAGGCTGTTGGCCACCAACACCAGCAGCTTCAGCGGCAGCTGCAGCACTTTGTGGCAGCTAAAATATGCGTTATTTTCAATCTCTGTATAATGACAGTTATTGGCTGCATT
Organism: Stomoxys calcitrans; assembly: GCF_963082655.1. Lineage (NCBI taxonomy): Eukaryota > Metazoa > Arthropoda > Insecta > Diptera > Muscidae > Stomoxys > Stomoxys calcitrans. The sequence goes on from NC_081552.1 coordinate 210,615,939, forward strand.
CAAGATCATTGCAATGAGCAATGAGCAGCAGAGGAGGAGAACTGTCGATGGCATTCCAAAGGGGTTGCTATTGCTTTGTTTGAAGTGTAACATCAAATTTGGCCAAGTCAAGTTTCCCCGTTTCTAATTATGGCAATGATAACTGACTCACTCACAGACTCACAGACTGACTGACTGACTGAATGAGTGCCTAGCAATATACAATTTGATGTTAATGGTGATAGTGGTGGCGGTCACCATGATGATGCTGATGTGTAGCAGCTACAACAGCAGTATCAACAACTCTCTGTTGCATTCATTGGCGAACAACAACAACAACCAACTGTTGGCATTGTTTGTTCGCATATTTGCCAAAGTATGTTAAGTGTCATTGTCTATATTGTCCTAATGGCAATGTGGTAGCCAAGTAGTGTATGATCATGGGCGTAGGGATAAAATTTGTGAAAAAAAAACGAAAAAGTAGGCAAAAAGGGAGATCAATGTAGGGGAGTGGCAAGGAAAACAATAAAGGATTTTACAAGAGGCACGGAATTCCTTACATAGATTTTCTTTTGCGAGGTCAATTTTTTTTTGTTCTTAGAGCGCACAAAAAGCCGATTACTGGCTTAGGTGTATGTCCATAGTGGCATGGGGCGGATTAATATCTGCATCTGCAGGAATAAGAAGACGAATATCCGACGAACACACACCATAAAAGTGCCGATAGAACAGCCCCAAACAACCCATATTGCGACGATGATCAAGGGAGGCATTAGAGTAGGATAAGTACCCTACTATCCCCAATCAACACCATTGCTCTTCTCTGTACACGGTTCAGTAGCTCCAGGGATGATTTTGAAACTCCAGCCCATACATGTGAGTTGTACTCCAATTTCGGTCTTATGAAAGTGGGGTAGATGTTAAAACGAACAGAAGGAGTGAAGAGATGCTTACACCGTTTAAGGAAGCCTAAACACTTGAATGCTTCTTTCGACACTTCAAATACATGTTTAGCACAAAGGATATCACTTTGTATTTTCATGCCCAGAACATAAAGAGCTTCTGAGTGTTCAACATCTATACCAATGATAGACAAAGATGATCGTAATAATCAGCGAATCATTTATGTGACACCAAACATCACTAAGTCTTCCGTACATTAAAATCTACTCGATTCATTCGACCCCACTCAGAAATGACCAGCAAATCCTGGCAGAGTGTACCCTCCCTAAACCGCCACTTGTCCTCAATCTCTCGAAGACCTGGTTTATGGTCGAATGAGTGCGGATGACAGAGATTACTGTCATCCGCAAATGAGTAGATCGGATTCGATGTCTGACTCAACAGATTGTTGATGAAAATAAGAAAAAGAGAAGGAGAAAGAGAACAAGTAAAAGCGTTCCAAGTTCGGCCGGGCTGAATCTTATATACCCTCCACCATGGATCGCATTTGTTGAGTTCTTTTCCCGGCATCTCTTTTTAGGCCAAAAAAGGATAAAAGAAAAGATTTGCTCTGCTATTAGAGCGATATCAAGATATGACTACAATTAAATGATATGTTGGAGACCTGTCTAAAATATCAGCCAATTCGAATAAGAATTGTGCCCTTTGGGGGCTCAAGAAGTAAAATCGAGAGATCGAGTTATACGGGAGCTGTATCAGGCTATAGACCGATTCAGGCCATAATAAACACGTATTATGATGATCATGAGAGGATCCGTCGTACAAAATTTCAGCCAAATGGGTTAGGAATTGCGCCCGTTAGAAGCTCAAGAAGTCAAGTCTCCAGATCGGTTTATATGGCAGCTATATCAGGTTATTGACTGATTTCAACAATACTTGACACAGTTGTTGGATATCATAACAAAATACTTCGTACAAAATTTCATTCAAACCGGATAAGAGTTGCGCCCTCTAGTGGCTCAAGAAGTCAAGATGCAAGATCGGTTTATATGGCAGCTATATCAGGTTATTGACCGAGTTGAACCTAATTTAGTACAGTTGTTGAAAGTCATAGCGAAACACGTTGTGTAAAATTGCATTCCAATCGGATAAGAATTAATCCCTCTAGAGGCTCAAGAAGTCAAGACCCAAGATCGGTTTATATGGCAGCTATATCAGGTTATAGACCGATTTGAACCATACTTGGCACAGTCGTAAAAACACTACGTGCAAAATTTCAATCCAATCGGATAAGAATTGCGCCCTCTAGAGGTTCAAGAAGTCAAGACCCAAGATCGGTTTATATGGCAGCTATATCAAGTTATAGACCGATTTCAACCATACTTGACACAGTTGTTGGATATCATAACAAAATACTTCGTAGAAAATTTCATTCAAACCGGATAAGAGTTGCGCCCTCTAGTGGCTCAAGAAGTCAAGACTCAAGATCGGTTTATAGGGCAGCTATATCAGGTTATGGACCGATTTGAACCATACTTGGCCCAGATGTTGGATCTCATAACAGAACACGTCGTGTAAGATTTCATTTAAATCGGATAAGAATTGAGCCCTCTAGAGGCTCGAGAAGTCAAGACCCAAGATCGGTTTCTATCGGGTTATGGACCGATTTAACCCATACTTGGCACAGATGTTGGATCTCATAACAGAACACGTCGAGCAAAATTTCATTTAAATCGCATAAGAATTGCGCCCTCTAGAGACTCAAGAAGTCAAGACCCAAGATCGGTTTATATGGCAGCTATATCAGGTTATAGACCGATTTAATCCATACTTGGCACAGTTGTTGGATATCATATAAAAACACGTCGTGCAAAATTTCATTCCAATCGGATATGAATTGCGCACTCTAGAGGCTCGAGAAGTCAAGACCCAAGATCTGTTTATATGACAGCTATATCAGGTTATGGACCGATTTGAACCATACTCGGCACAGATGTTGGATCTCATAACAGAACATGTCGAGCAAAATTTCATTTAAATCGGATAAAAATTGCGACCTCTAGAGGCTCAAGAAGTCAAGACCCAAGATCGGTTTATGGGGCAGCTATATCAAAACATTGACCGATATGGCCCATTTATAATCCCAACTGACCTACGCTAATAAGAAGTATTTGTGCAAAATTTCAAGGGGCTAGCTTTACCCCTTCGAAAGTTAGCGTGCTTTCGGCACACAGACGGACGGACAGATGGACGGACTTGGCGAGATCGACATAAAATGTCGACCGATCAAGAATATATATATACTTTATGGGGTCAGACGAATATTTCGAGTAGTTACAAACAGAATGACTAAATTTGCATACCCCCATCCTATGGTAGAGGGTATAAAAAACAGAGCCGCGGGGTACAACTGAGGTCAATCATTTGATGAGAACCCATCTACAACGACTCGAATAGTGCGATCTCTGCGAAAGTTCGAAATAAATCGAACGATGTAGTATTGCACCGTGCCAGACCCTATCAAATGCCTTGGAGATATCCAGAGCCACAACCTTACTCTCACCAAACTGGTGGATTGAGCGACTCCAACGTTCCGACAGAACTGCCATGAGGTCACCCGTAGAGCGATTTCTGCGGAACCCATGCTGTTGGTCGCTAAAAAGGCCATTAAATTTTAAATACGTCACAAGATGATGATTATCCTGGGTATACGCTGAACGTTTGCAACCTTCCAACGCGGCGGGAAGTGCAATGGTAGAAGCATTTCATTTAGAGGGCATGCTTCTACCATTGCACTAATTAGTGGGTAGGTGGAAGCATGTAACCTTTTGGTGGCATAGCAGTCTGACGAGGCCCTTGGCAAAGGCCGAAATCTCGATCATTGCAGCACGCCCCTTTAAACATTTAACACACAATTTTGAGACTCTTTAATGTGTTTTTGTTGTTTTGTTTTGAAATAGAAGCAAGAAATAAAAACACATTGGAAGCTGGTTAAACCAATAACAAAACTAATATCTTTTTGGCAACACTGGATTAAACAGCCCACGCACGTGTCGTGTTTTGTTTCACTATCAAACATTCTCAGTTTGGTCTATAAATTAGCCATGAATCGTCTTAGATGAACAACGCTTGCAAATTATTGCTTTTTATTATCAAAGTGCGTGCTCTGTTAAGAAAGTTCATCGCGCGCTTCTTCCATTGAGCGACGAAGCTCATTTCTGGCTCAATAGGTTCGTAAATAAGCAGAATTGTGGATTTTGGAGTGAAGATCAGCTAGAAGCATTGCCAGAGCTACCAATTCATCCAGTCACAGTTTGGTGTGGTTTATGGGCTGGTGGCATCATTGGACCGTACTTCTTCAAAGGTGGTTGCGAATCTTAAAGTACATGTGAATGGTGAGCACTACCGTGAGATGATATCCAACTTTTTTTTTGCCCAAAATGCCAGAGCTTGACTTGCATGAAATGTGGTTTCAACAAGACGGCCCCACATGCCACACAGCACGCGTAACGATGGACTTATTGAGAGGTGAGTTCGGTGAACATTTTTTTTCACGTTTGGGACCGGTCAATTGGCTGCCCAGATCGTGCGATTTTACGGTTTTAGGCAAATTTTGTGGGGTTATGTTAAAGCTCATGTCTATACAGACAAGTCCGCTTCAAATGACGCATTGGGAGACAACATTGAAGCATTTATTCTGAAGATACCGGCCGAAATGTTGGAAAGAGTAAGCCAAAATTGGACTAAATTTAATTGAGATTCCATTGCAGAATACTGTTCGGTTTTAGACCACAGTCTAATGCTTTCTATTCAAAGAATAGAATAGCAAAAAATCTTTAAAAAGTCAGCAAAAGTGTGATGTTGCTAAAAGCATTTGACTGGCTATCCGTATCGCGATTTCAATTTCGATCATGATCCATTTGACATCGTCCGCTGATGATATTTTGTGGTCAAAACTGAAATCGCGATACGGATAGCCAGTCAAATGCTTTTAGCAACAACACACTTTTGCTGACTTTTTAAAGGTTTTTTGCTATTCTATTCTTTGAATAGAAAGTATTGGGTTGCCCAAAAAGTAATTGCGGATTTTTTAAAAGAAAGTAAATATATTTCTAATAAAGCTTAGAATGAACTTTAATCAAATATACTTTTTTTACAGAGTCACAAGCTGTGAAAAAATTTGTCAACGTCGACTTTATGAAAAATCCGCAATTACTTTTTGGGCAACCCAATATTAAACTATGGTCTAAAGCCGGACAATATCCTGCAATGGAAACTCAATTTAATTTTTTATTCAAAAAAAAAAATTATAAAAATTTTACCCCTATCTACATATTCCACGCCAATGGTCGTACATTCATATTTTTTTAGTTTTTGTTTAAATTGTAGTTTATCATTGAACTTGATTTTATTCAACAAAAAACAAAACTTAATCAAATTCAGTAGATTAAATACATTTTGTATTTTGTTTTTTGCCATAGCCTATGAAAGGTGATAGGAAAGTTGACTAACACAAAAGAAATTGAATGTAACAACTCAATTTGGTGAGTGAGCAGTGAGATAAAGATATCAATGTTACCTGTTACCAGTTACACGTTAATCAATTTTAATGCTGGAAAATTCATTCGAATTGTTTGTCAGTTTCCAAAGAAACTGTAATGAGATGCTGATTCCAAGTGGAGCACTGAATATCATTTTATGGCAACTATTTGTCTTATTTTAGCTCATTAGCTTGATAAGGTGTGGCAAATAACTTACTTTGAAACGGATTAATGATTGTTTTTCCCCTTTGAGGAAAATTTATCCAGGTTGCAACTGATTATAATTGGACTTACCTGAAAGAAAAGGAAAAAAAGGATTAAAAGCTTGAAGTCACCATAAACAAATTTTGTATTTAAATGAGAATATGTGCCATTGCAAATACAAAAAAAAAATCCTAATTCTTTTTTATCAAAAAAAAAAAAAAAACAGTAAGAAAGGGCAAAAGTTGGGCCGTGCCGCCTGAATAACACCCTACACCTACCCTATAAGAACAAAAGTCGGGCAGTGCCGACTGTATAGTACCCTACACATACCCTATAAGAACAATGTGGGAGCTTTATCGAACTCAGAACCAAAATTGATGGACCTACGCGGTTGTTTTCAGATGGGTTATTAAACAATCCGTATCAAATTTCGAGCAAAGAAGTTCAAACTCTAATTAATTACCCTAAATCTGACGAACACATACATGGGAGCTATATCTAATTCTGAACCGATAACGAGCAGAAAAGTGTTGTGCTTAATTTTGTCAAAATTTGCTCGATAAATGCGCTCGCAGTGTCTCTTGGAGTGAAAATCGGGCGATATACATATATGGCAGCTATATCTAAATCTGAACCGATTTCCATGAAATTCACCAGCAATGTCGAGAGTCAAGAGATAAAACTTTTTGCCAAATTTCAAGAAAATCGGTTAACAAATGAGCACTTTATTGTATATATTTCTCAAAATCGGACGAACATATATATGGGAGCTGTGTTTAAATCTGAACCGATTTCGACCAAACTTCTCAGATATTGTGGTAGTTGTTGAGGAAACCGTTGTGCAAAGTTTCGGCAAGATTCATCAATAAATGCGCTTGCTATGACTCTAGAAGTGAAAATCGGGTGATATATATGTATGGAAGCTATATCTAAATCTGAACCGATTTCGATGAAATTCACCAGTAATGTCGAGAGTCAAGAGATAAACCTTTTTGCCAAATTTCAAGAAACGCGGTTAACAAATGAGCACTTTATTGCACATGTTTCTCAAAATCGGACGAACATATATATGGGAGCTATATCTAAATCTGTACCGATTTCGAGCAAACTTCTCAGATATTGTGGCAGTTGTTGAGGAAACCGCTGTGCAAAATTTTGGCAAGATTGGGCAATAAATGAGCTTGCTGTGATTGTAAATGTTCAAATCGGATGATATATATATACGAGAGCTATATCTAAATCTGAACCGGTTTTCATTAAATTCACAAGGAATGTCGAAAGTTATAAGAATATCCCTCGTGCCAAATTTCGAGAAAATCGGTTAACAAATGAGCACTTTATTGCATATGTTTCTCAAAATCGGACGAACATATATATGGGAGCTATATCTAAATCTGTACCGATTTCGAGCAAACTTCTCAGATATTGTGGCAGTTGTTGAGGAAACCGCTGTGCAAAATTTTGGCAAGATTGGTCAATAAATGAGCTTGCTGTGAGTGTAAATGTTCAAATCGGATGATATATATATATACGAGAGCTATATCTAAATCTGAACCGATTTTCATTATATTCACCAGTAATGACGACAGTCATTAGAAAATCCTTCCTAACAAATTTCGAGAGAATCGGTTAGCAAATGACCATTTTATTGCATTATCACTGCAAATCGGACGAACATATATATGGAAGCTATATCCATATCTGAACCGATTTCCATGAAATTCACCAATACTGACGAGAGTCGTAAGAAAATCCTTCCAGCCAAATTTCGAGAGAATCGGTTAACAAATGACCATTTTATTGCATTATTACTGCAAATCGGACGAACATATATATGGAAGCTATACATCTGAACCGATTTCTATGAAACTCACCGGTACTGACGAAAGTAATAACAAAATCCTTCCTGCTAAATTTCGAGAAAATCGGTTTCCAAATGGCTATTTTATTGCATTATCACTGCAAATCGGACGAACATATATATGGAAGCTATATCCAAATCTGAACCGTTTTTTTTCAATTTCAATAGGCTTTGTCTCTTGGCCGAAAAACATGCCTGTACCAAATTTGAAGACAATCGGATGAAAACTGCGACTTGTACTGTGTACCCAAATTAACATCGACAGACAGACGGACAGACAGACAGATAGAGATACAGACATAGCAAACATAGCAAAATCGAATCAGAAAGTGATTCTGAGTCGATCGGTATACTTATCAATGGATCTATCTCTCTTCCTCCTGGGTGTTACAAGCAAATGCACTTAGTTATAATACCCTGTACCACAGCAATGGTGTAGGGTATAAAAACCGTAAAGAAAGGCAAGATGTACTAAGGAAGCCTTGAGAAGATTCCAACCATCCTAGTACAGAAATAGGCCGATTATCTGGCGCCCCATCTGTCCGCTATATTCACCGCGTGTCTAGGACTTGCATATGCTCCGAAAGCTTGAGGTCGAGTGCCATTTACTGCTGTCAGCGGTACGGGATTGAATTGATGCGACTCTGTTAAGTGTGAGGCAGCCATTGCGGCATTAGAGTTAAGGCGTTGAATGACTGGACAGAGGATAAGCGCAGTTCACACCACCGCGGAATAATCGAGGCGACGATAGAAAATCTGGGAGGAATGGAGGAGGTTTCCCACCGTATGCCCGAGACGATTCTTGAGGTCGAGTGCCATTTACTGCGGTACGGGATTGAATTGATGCGGCTCTGTTAAGTGTGGGGCAACCATTGCGGCATTAGACTAAGGCGATGAGTGAATGGACAGAGGATAAGCGCTGTTCACACCACCGCGTTATAAACGAGGCGACGATAGGAAATCTGGAAGAAATAAAAGAGATTTCCCACCGTATGCCCGAGACGATACTTGAGGTCGAGTGCCATTTGCTGCTGTCAGCGGTACGGGTTTGAATTGATGCGGCTCTAGTAATGCCATCTAAAAAATTCATGTTACATGGATGGATCAAAGCTAGAGGAGAGAGTGGGTCTGGGGATCTACATTGAGGATCCAAGGACTGAGATCTGTTTAAGACTGCCTGACCATTATACAGTCCTGCAGGCGGAGATCCGGGCGATCACGGAATGCGTGAGGTGGTGTGGTGCTAACGCGAGGACGTCAGGTGTGAACATCCTTACGGCCAATAAACTAGCCATCAGGGCAATAACAACCAGGACGGTTAGTTCACAAACAGTCTTGCGGTGTAAGTAAGAGATTAACGCCTTCTGTGAGGATGGCACCATCCTTATTATTTGGGTGGCGGGCCATAACGAAGTAAGGGCTAATGAAAGGGCAGATGATTTGGCGGTGAAGGCCAAAGGACTACCATCAATAAACTAGTTAACTCGAATACTTTCGGGTCGACGCAGTTCGAGTTAAGAGCGTGGGCGCCGAATGCGCATGCAAGCCTGTGGAATAGCGAAACGGAAGGTAGGATGGCTAAAATCCTATCGGGGGATCCAGATCGTGAGATGATGAAGCTATTACTGATAGGAAGTAAGAAGGTCAGTATAGCTCTCGTTATCATAACAGGGCACATAGGACTACGAGCTCACTTATGCAAAATCGTTGCTGCAAGTGGTAGCACCTGTAGAGCATGCGGGAAAGATGATGAGAGTTGAAACATTTCCTTTGTCATTGCCCGGCTTTCGCTGCTAACAGTAACCGGCACTTAGGTGGCGTCACAATACCAGACATGGAAACAGTTAAGGATTTTTTAAGTAGCACGGAATTCCTGACTGAGGGTTTCTTTTTCGAGGTTACTTTTTATGCCCATACACCTAAGCCGATTTCTGCCTTTTGTGGCATGGGACGGATTAATATCGGCACCGTTTTTTCAACCAAACCGAACCCAAGACCCCATAAAGTGTTTCTATTCTTTATCGTCTCAACATTCAGAGTCGATCTAGCCATGTCCGACCGTCGAAATCTCGATAGCGATTAAACGGGTTTGGCAAGCAGCTTGAAATTTTGCAGAGACACTTACTATTGATGCAGGTCGTTGGGGATTGCAAATGGGTCACATAGGTTCAGATTAAGATGTTGCTGCCATATACACCAATCTCCAGATTTGGCTTCTTGAGCCCTTGGAGGCCGCAATTTTTGTCCGATTTAGCATAAATTTTGCACAAAGTGTTCTGTTCTGACTTCTATCAACTGAGTCAACTAAGGTCTAAATCAGTCCATAACATGATATAGCTCCCATATAAACCGATCTCACGAGTTGACTTCTTGAGCCTTTGGAAGCCGCAAGTTTTGTTGGATCGGGCTGAAATTTTGCATGCGGTGTTCTGTTATGACTTTCAACAACTGTGTCACGATCGGCCCAAATCGGTCTATAACCTGATATAGCTCCCACATAAATCGATCTCCCTATTTGACTTCTTGACCCCTTACAAGCAGCACTTTTCGACCTATTTGGCTGAAATTTTGCATGCTTTGTTGTATGTCGACTTTCAGCAACTTTCCCAAGTACGGTCCAAATCAGTCTATAACTTGATATAGCTCCCATATAAACCGGTCTCTCGATTATTCTCGTTCGGTTTCTAGAAGCTTTAATGTCTGCTGGTTTCACAGAAGTTTGGCATGCTAAGGGGCATAAGGTATGCATTTCTCACCGGATTTTGACGAAAGGTGGTTTACATATATACCCGAGGTGGTGGCTATCCAAAGTACGTCCGTGCAGAACTTAGCACGCTTTTACTTGTCTTTGTGTTTTATATCCAATGTAGACCACATTGTAGTATAATTGATATGAATGTTATAAATATAACGCATACGCATGGATGTACGATGGCCAATTTAATTCGTATAACTCATGCAAATCAGGGATTAATGCGTTTGGAAAATGTTTAACATGTTTTAGGGATTTTCGTCACATCAAAAAAAAAAGAAATGTTCGTATTTGATATGTCATAAGCAACGTTTTGGGCTTCATATAACATTTGAAACGTAACCTTTTTGTTTAGCCTAAATTTTGATGGTTAGTCCTCTTGAAATGTGGTGGAACAAAAAAAAAACATCCAACAAAGTTTCCACATCACTAATTTGCATAGTGATTGCAAAACAAAATGTGTGAGTGGGTCCTGGTCTTTTTTGATGTTTTAAAACAACGCTATTTCCATATGGGTTAAACTTCAGCAATAATAAAAGTTTGCCATGAATTAATTTTGGTTTTCGCTTCTCTGACAAGGGTAAATAATTGTTTTTTTTTTCGTTTTTGCTGTTGGTTTGGTGAATGCTAATGACATTGATCACCAACGGACTTTATTTAAAAATTGTATTTTTTTTAAGTTAACCCTGTCAAAAGACTATAAGAACACTTTAATAAAAATAATACAACATAAGCATATTTGCCATAGTGTACACCCAGAGAAATTGGTCTGCTGTAATCAGCAAACACTAACTGCTGATATTAAGTTGAACATTTTCAAATTTTGTATAAAACCAAACAAACTTTGTCTCCTTTTTTTTTTTTGTTAACAGCAAAAAATGTGAACTAAGTGCTAATTTTGTCTACTGTTATTTAGAATTGTTCAAAAATGTATGAAATTGTAAAACAAAAAAATGTTGGCTTATATGCCCCTTAAATTAATAGAAACAATTAAATATGCAAATTTTTTGGAAGTTTTTATGACATTTTCAGGATATTTTAAACTATTTTACCAGAAAATGTGCTGTTTTAGCAAAAATTTGCTGATGTCCCATTTTTAGCAGTCTTCATGTTGTTGCAGCAAACATTTTTCATGCACTAACAAATTTCTCTGAGTGTATGCAAACATTTTGTAAATAAATATTGCAGCATGTACAGCAGGAGAAAAATAAAGACAAACACAACAGCTGATAATGTGTTAGCCCATTGTTAGCCCACACATGTGTAAAACACATGAAAACCGCAATTTTTTTGATACACCGCACAACCTGTCCTTTATTGAGTCATAAAATTGCCATTCTCTGTTCGTTGGCCAAAAACCACTACAGTGAGTGACCCTCATATAGGAAACTAAACAAAAAAACATACAAAGCAGAGTGAGAGAATAAACAACGGCATAAAGTCCATACGGGTAGAACTTTTTTTGCCCATCATCGTAAAGTTTTGACAAGCATACTTACATAAGGTAAAGTTCGCTTAATATGAACACAAACTGACAGCAAAGCAGTAAAAGTGGAAGCCGAAGCTGAAAAGTGGAAGAATAAAGCTGAACTCTTCCAACTAAATACACCGAAATGCCCTGTGGGCTTTAAAGTGTAAACCCTTTTTTATAACAGGCTAAAGCTGTTGACTGCTAAATTCTTAAAAAAAAAACAAGTAAAAGCGTGCTAAGTTCGGCCGGGACGAATCTTGGGAACCCACCACCATGGATTCTGCAAAAAATGTGTACAAAATAAATTTAGTTGAAGGGCATGATTTTATTCTAAATACCAAACTTCTGTAAAATCAGCAAAAACTAAAGCTTCTAGGAACCGAAGGATGATCGAGAGACAGGTTTACATGGGAGCTATATCAGGTCATAAACTGATTTGAACCGTATTTGACACAGTTATTGGGAGTCATAACAGAAAACCGCATTCAAAATTTCAGCCCAATCGGACAAAAATTGCGGCTTGTAAGGGCTCAAGAAGTCGAATCGGAAGAAAGGTTTATATGGGAGCTATATCAGGATATAGACCGATTTGGAACGTACTTGACACAGTTGTTGAAGGTCATAACAGAGCACTATGTGCAAAATTTCAGCCAAATCGGACAAAAATTGCGGCTTCTAGGGCCTCAAGAAGTCCAATCGGGAGATCGGTTTATATGGGAGCTACATCAGGCTATAGACCGATTTAGACCTTACTTAACACAGTTGTTGGAAGTCTTAAAAGAACACTACATGCAAAATTTAAGCCAAATCGGACCATAATTGCGGCTTGTAAGGGCTCAAGAAGTCAAATCGGGAGATCAGTTTATATGGGAGCTGTATCAGATTATAAACTGATTCGGACCTTACTCGGCACAGTGGTTGGAAGTCTTAAAAGAACACTACATGCAAAATTTCAGCCAAATCGGACCATAATTGCCGCTTCCAGGGGCTCAAGAAGTCAAATTGGGAGACCGGTTTATATGGGAGCTATATCAGGTTATAGACCGATTTGAACCGTACTTGACACAATTGTTGAAAGTCATAACAGAGCACTATGTGCAAAATTTCAGCGAAATCGGACAAAAATTGCGGCTTCTAGGGCCTCAAGAAGTCAAATCGGGAGATCGGTTTATATGGGAGCTATATCAGGCTATAGACCGATTTGGACCTTACATGGCACAGTTGTTGGAAGTCTTAAAAGAACACAACATGCAAAATTTCAGCCAAATCGGACAAAAATTGCGGCTTCCAGGGTCTTCCAGAAGTCAAATCGGGAGATCGGTTTATATGGCAGCTATATCCAAATCTGAACCGATATGGCCCATTGGCAATCCCCAACGACCTACATTAATATACAGAATATGTGCAAAAATTCAAGCGGCTAGCTTTACGCGTTCGACCGCTATCGTGATTTCGATAGACGGACGGGCGGTCGGACGGACGGACACGGATAGATCGAGTCAAAACGTCGAGACGATCTAGAGTATATCTACTTTATAGGGTCTTAGGTCAATATTTCGAGGTTTTACAAACGGAATGACTAGATTAGTATACCACCATCCTATGGTGGTGGGTATACAAATGATGGAGTGTCCGATGACAAATATCATTAGAGCACCAGACAAATGGCTGCCAGGCACAAGAAAGCACTGCAAGAATTTCTAAGGCACAAAGTAGATTTTTTGGTAATATTAACGCCTTATAGAAATATCCATCTCAAAGGAGGTATGTACTTGGATGTATGAAAACAACATCTCCCCTATTTACTTTGTGGTCTTAGAAAGTTGTCCAAAGATCCACTTTTCTTTATTGAAAAATTAAGATTTTGGCTCAATGGGTATGTAAATAAGCAGAATTGTCGATTTTGGAGTGAAGATCAGCCAGAAGCATTGCAAGAGCTACCAATGTATGCAGAAAAAGTCACAGTTTGATGCGGTTTATGGGCTGGTGGCATTATTGGACCGTACTTCTTCAAAGATGAGGCGAAACGTAACGTAACTGTGAATGGTGAGCGCTACTGTGAGATGATATCCATCTCTTTTTGCCCAAGAGCTTGACTTGCATAACATGTGGTTTCCACAAGACGATGCACGCGTAACAATGGATTTGTTAAGAGGCGAGTTCGGTGAATATTTTATTTCACGTTCGGCACCGATCATTTGGACGCCTAGGTCGAGCAATATAACACCTTTAGACTATTTTTTGTGGGGCTATGTTAAAGCTCATGTCTATACAGACAAGCCCGCTTCAATTGACGCATGGGAAGACAACATTGAAGCATTTATTCGTGAGATACCGGCCGAAATGTTCTAAAGAGTATGCCAAAATTGCGCGAAGCAGATGGGCGATTTTAGACGCAGTCACGGTCTATATTTGTAGGAAATACTCTTCACACATTTAATTCGATGGACCGTACTATCGATTCAAATAAAGATTTCATGCATTTTTTTTTGGATTTTATGTGTTTTGGTTTTTGAAAAACTTTGCAAGATCTCTTAAAAAATCACCCTTTATATTAAGAATAACAGGTATTATTAGGATAAAAAACTTGATATTTATCACAAATCCTTGCAACAAACGATAATAAACGAGTAAAAGCGTGCCTAGTTCGGCCGGGCCGAAATTTATATACCCTTCACCATGCATCTCATTAGCCAAGATCTTTGTCCGGTATCTCTTTATAGACAAACAAAAGATAATGGATAAGAATTGCTATGGCACTGGAGCTATTTCAGGTTATAACCCTATTCATGACATACTTGGCTTGTATGTTAAAGACAACAGAAGATTCCTTTTTGCAAAATTTCAACCAAATCGGATACGAATTGCGCCCTGGAGGGACTACGGTAGTAAAATGGAGAGATCAGTTTGCATGGGAGCTATATAAGGTTATGGACCGTTTCAGACCATATTTGGCACGTATATTAGAGGGCATAAAAGAAGTGAGTGTACACATTTTCAGCTCAATCGGGAGCTATATAAGGTTATGCACCGTTTCAGACCATATTTGGCACGTATATTAGAGGGCATAAAAGAAGTCAGTGTACACATTTTCAGCTCAATCGGATGCGAACTACGCCCTCTATAGGCTCAAGAAATTAAATCGTGGGATCGGTTTATATGGGAGCCATATCAGGTTATGAACCGATTCAAACCGTATTTGGTAAGTTTACTAGAGGTCATGGATACAGTGAGTGTGCCTCTATAGGCTCAAGAAATAAAATCGTGAGATCGGTTTATATGGGAGCTACTTCAGGTTTAAGACCGATTCAAACCATACTTGGTACATCCATTAAATGTCCTAGAAGACGTCATAGTACAAAGTTGCAGACCATTCCGATAAGAATTGCGCCTTCTAGAGGCTTACGAATCAAATCGGGAGGTCGGTTTATATGGGAGCTATATCAGGTTTTGCTCCGATTTGAACCATACTTGACACGTAGGTTAGAGGTCATTAGAGAAAACATCATGCAAAATTTGAGAAAAATTAGGTTACAATTGCGCACTCTAGAGACTCCATAAAGAAAATCTGGAGATCGGTTTATATGGTAGCTATATCTAAATATGGAGCGATATGGCCAATTTACAATCCCATCCGACCTCCACTAATAGGAAGTCTTTGTGCAAAATAGCAAGCGCCTAGCTTTACTCCTACAAAAGTTTGCGTGCTTTCCACAAACAGACAGACGGACGGACACGGATAGATTCACTTAAAATGTCAATACGATCAAGAGAATATATACTTTATGAGGTCTAAGATCAATATTTCGAGATGTTACAAACCGAATAGTGAAGTAAGTATATCCCCATCCTATGGTGGAGGGTATAAAAACATGTACTTTCATCGTAAACAAAGTCCAACGTTTATCACAAAAGTAGTTAAATTGTCGGCCACTTGGAGGCCACCGTAGCAAAAAAGGTCCGCATATGACGTTGAACGCCAGGGATCGAATCCTGGCGAGACCATTAGAAACATTTTTTAGCGGTGGTTTTCCCCTTCTAATGCTGGCAACATTTGTGAGGTACTGTGCCATGCAAAACTTCTCTCCAAAGAGGTGTCGCACTGTGGCATGCCCTTCGGACTCGGCTATAAAAACGAGGCCCCTTATAATTGAGTTTTAACTTGAATCGAACAGCACTCATTGATATGTGAGAAGTTTGCCCCTTTGTTCCTTAGTGGAATGTTCATGGGCAAAATTTGCATTTGCAGTAAACTTGTCGAACTTTGCCTTTATGTCAAACGAATTGTTTTTATACCCTCCACCATAGGATGGGGGTATACTAATTTCGTCATTCTGTTTGTAACTCCTCGAAATATTCCTCTGAGACCCCATAAAGTACATATATTCTTGATCGTCATGTGATATTCCGTCGATCTAGCCATGTCTGTCCATCTTTCCGTCCGTCTGTACGCCCGTCTTCCGTCCGTCTGTACATCCGTCTGTCTGTCGAAAGCACGCTAACTTTCTGAGTAAAGCTAGCCGCTTGAAATTTTTCACGAATACTTCTTATTAGAGTAGATCGGTTGGGATTGTAAATGGGCTATATCGGTCCATGTTTTGATGGAGCTGCCATATAAACCGATTTTGGATTTTGACTTCTTGGGCTTCTTAAGGAGCGCAATTCTTATCCGATTTGGCTGAAATTTTGCATTAAGTGTTTGGTTATGATTTCCAACAACTGTCTTAAGTGTGGTTTAAATCGATCCATAACCTGATATAGCAGTTATATAAACCCATCTGGGGTCTTGACTTCTTCAGCCTATAGAGGGCGCAATTGCTATCCGATTTGGCTGAAATTTCGCACGACTTGTTTTGTAATGAATTCCAACAACTATGCTAAGTATGGCTCAAATCGGTCCATAACCTGATATAGCTGCCATATAAACCGATCTTGGATCTTGACTTCTTGCGTCACTAGAGGGCGCAATTCTTATCCGATTTGGCTGAAATTTTGTACATGAGTCATGACCTTCAACAGTCTATAGCCTGATATAGCTCCCATATTAACCGATCTCCCTATTTTACTTCTTGAAGACCTAAAGGGAGAAGATTTTATTCGAATTGGCTGAAATTTTACCCAACGACTTCTGTTAAGGGCCCCAACACTCAGTTCTATTGTATTATGATCCGAGATGTATTATGAAAGAGATACCGACAAAAGAACTCGACAAATGCGATCCATGGTGGAGGGTATATAAGATTTCGGCCCGGCCGAACATAGCACGCCTTGACTTGTTTTGCATGCATAGATACCCCACACACTTAATGTTGCATATAAATAAAAGTTTATTGGTTAGATGGGTTCTATGTGAATATGGATACCGGTAAGAACCACTTGAAATCCTCGAAACAATTTAATTGGAAAACATTTAATTAATTTGCAAGCTAACCATTATGATGAAATTTGTTTCTCTCACTCGGTAATGAACACAAGTGGACGAAAGACCACCACTCCAACACCTTACCCTCCAGACTAACACAAAATTGGTTTGTTGCTGTCTCAGCCAATTGTTTTGATGCTGTCGCTGCTGAGTGTCCTTAAAATGCTTTACCATAATTAATTAAATTGTTAACTTATCCTTGTATGTGTGGTACGTTTGTGCGTGTATAGGAAGGATACATTGTGCCATTCTCAACGCGTATTTGTGACATTTGCCCAATGATATTTATCTTATTTTTCCATCCCAGATTTGTTATCGCTGTCAAGCCAGTGAGCCCTGCCCATAAATCTGGGACAAGCTAGCGCATATCTGGAACAGCGTAGGGAATTTTGGTCTTTTTTCATGTTAAAATAAAAACTAATAAGAAACTTAATTTCATTGTGACAGTTTTTTTGTCTTAAAAGATATGGGAAGTCATATTAAGAGAAAATTGGAAATTTTTACATAAATGCAATGAAAGTGGAAACCATTTGAAAATTCGTGATCCAAAAAAAACTAGATTTTGTAAGAATGTATGTTTCGGGCGAAAATAGTAACAAATTGATTTTTATGGGAATTCTTTAGTTTGGTCACAAAATTTCACTTTGTTGTTGGTTTAACCAGCTTAGACCAATGTGTTTCTTGCTTCTATTTCAAAACAAAACAACAAAAACACTTTAAAGATTCTCAACATTTGCGGTGTGTTAAATGTATCAAGGCGCGGGCTGTAATGACCGCGATTTCGGCCTTTGCCAGGGGCCTCATCAGGTTGCTATGCCACCAACAAATTACATGGTTCTCATTAACCACTAATAAGTGAGCACTACAATGGTAGAAGCATGCCCTCTGAATGAAATTCTGGGTCTTGTTATTCAACCTTTTTTTGTAGCGCAGTAAGAGAAAGTTAAATTCTAACAGCCAACATCTCTTCAAAAAGACATCTAACATCAACAACACACACAAAGCTAAAGACTTGTTATCCAGACGCACTTTGCTTGCCTTAGTATAACTTTTCAATATGAACATATTAATCCGGTGAAAATAGGGTAGTACATTTCTTGATATCCGAATGGGGGGGGGGGAGGACCCTCCCCCTTACCACAATTTTCAAAAACGCCAGATCTCGGAGATGCGGGCACCGATTTAAGCGAAATTTTGTATGCCACCTTATGGTTCCCCAAAAAAAATACGAAATTGGTAAAAAATTTTGGTGTCAAATAACCAGGGGGGGGGAGGACCCTCCCCCTTACCACAATTTTCAAAAACGCCAGATCTCGGAGATGAGGGCACCGATTTAAGCGAAATTTTGTATGCCACCTTATGCTACCCCAACAAAAATACAAAATTTTGGTGTCAAATAACCTGGGGGGATGCCCCACCCCAAAACCCACGCGAACGGACATGTGTACCGATTGGGACAATATGGGTATCAAATGAAAGGTATTTAAGAGTAGAGTACAAATTTGGTATACACATTTCACTCTTAATTTCCGGGAGGGTCCCCAACGTCCAAAAAAGCCCAAGAGGACACTTTCTCCGCTTTGGGCAATATGGGTATCAAATGAAAGGCATTTGAGAGTAGATTACGAACTTGGCATTCAAATGTTACCCTAAGTGTCGGGGGGAACCCACCCCCCAAAAACACCACTTTAACCGCTTTGAGTAACATGGGACACTTTAACCGCTTTGAGTAATATGGGTTTAAAAAAAGGTATTTAAAAGTAGAATACAAATCTGATGGATGAAACGAAAGATATTTGTAAAATGAGTACATATCTGTTATAAGAATTTGGTTCAAGGTGTATAGAGGGCCTCCCCAATCCAAAAAAAAAAAAACCCAAAACGGCCATAAATGTCCAACGTCACAAAATGGGTATCAAATAAAAGGTATTCAAAAGTAGAATACAAATCTGACACACAAATTTAATTTTTGGTGTCCGAGGGCCCTCTTCACCCCCCAAAACCCCTCAGCAGGACAAACTTTTCTGATCGGTACAATATGGATATCAAATGAAAGCTATTTACAGGTAGAGTCCTATGCTGGTAAAAAAAATGTATTCTGAGGCGCCTTCCCACGCTCCGAAACCGCCTAACAGGACATATATACCGACTGGGACAATATGCATATTAAACGAAATATATTTGGAAGCTGAGTTCACATCTGTTATAAGAATTTGGTCCAAGGTGTAAAGGGGGCCTCCCCAATCAAAAAAAAAAACCCCAAAACGGCCATAAATGTCCAACGTCACAAAATGGGTATCGAATGAAAGGTCTTTGGGACTTGACTACGAATCTGGTATATACAATTAGGACAGGATCTGAGACCCTGCCCACCCACTAAATACCCTTCAATAGGACGTGTAGTTTGGTCGGAATAATATGTCAATTAAAAGAAAGTAGATCTAAAGTAGATTTAACATTCAAACTTTAATGGGCGCACCCTCCCCTTACCCTACTTCCACAAACGCCTGATCTCGGAGATAGGTGGGATATCTAAGGGGCCGCCCCATCTCCAAAGCCACAATATGCGACTCATGTGAAAGGTATTTGAGACCACAGCACGAATCTGATATATGGGTTACCGCCTCACTCTCTAAAATATCCCATACCGGACATATTTACCGACCATAGCAATATAAGGCTCCAATGAAAGGTATTTGGGAGTAGAGCACCAATATAATATCGACATTGGCGCGAAATAGCTGAAAGGCCGTACCAGCACCCCCAAACAGGACATATTTCCTGACGTGATCGTATAGAGCTCATATAAAATAAGAGAGTGAAAGAAGGCGCAGCGGAGCGGGCCCTTTCCAGCTAGTCTATTATATAAAAATGAAGTTGTTGCCCTTTGTTTGTTAGTTTGTTTGTCTGTTCCGTGTAGATTTCAAAACGGCTGAACCGATTTTCATGAAATCTTCACAGATGGTAGAGTTTGAGTCTCCGGTGTTACCCAAAGAGGGGGGGGGGGGGGGGGGGGGTTGGGGCCGGACCCTCCCTTTACCACAATTTTCAAAAACTCCAGATCTCGGAGATGGATGCACCGATGAAAGCGAAATTTTGTATGCCACCTTATGGCATACAAAATTTTGGGATCAAAAAACCTGGGGGGACGCCCCATCCCAAAACCCACCTGAACGGACATGTTTACCGATTGGGATAATATGGGTATCAAATGAAAGGTATTTAAAAGTAGAGTACGAATTTGGTATACAATTTCACTCTTAAGTTTCGGGGTGGTCCCCCACCCCCAAAAAAGCACCAAGAGGACACTTTCACCGCTTTGGGCAGTATGGGTATCAAATGAAAGGTATTTGAGAGTAGAGTACGAACTTGGCATTCAAATGTTACCCTAAGAGTCGGGGGTCCCTCACCCCCAAAAACACCACCCAATAGGACACTTTAATCGCTTCAGGCAATATGGGTATCAAATGAGAGGTATTTAAGAGTAGAGTACAAACTTGGCATAAAAATGTCAACTTAAGTGTCGGGGGGGTTCTCCACTCCCAAAAACACCACCCATCAGGACACTTTTACCGCTTCAGGCAATATGAGTATCAAATGAAAGATATTTAAAAGTATAGTAAAAAGTTAATATAAAAATGTATTTCTTGGTGTCTGAGGCGCCCCCAACCCGCAAAAACCCCTAAACAGGACATATTTACCGATTAAGACAATATGGTTATCAAATGAAAGGTGCTTGAAAGTTTTGTCCAAGGTATCTACGGAGCCTCTTCAACCCTAAAAACCACCAAAACGGGTGTGAATAGTCAGCGTCACAAAATGGATATAAAATGAAAGACCTTTGAGAGCTGACTGCGAGCATGATATACACATTTGGGACAGAGTCTGGGACTGGCCCACTCACATAATATGCTTACCACAATTTTCAAAAACTCCAGATCTCGGAGATGGATGCACCGATTAAAGCGAAATTTTGTATGCCACCTTATGGCATACAAAATTTTGGGATCAAAAGGTCTATGACATTAGAGTGCGAATGTATGTTAATATAAGGATAACCTTTGCGCTACGGTGGTCTCCTTTTTTTCTGTGTTCTTTCATTTAAAACCATTTTTTATTTCGCGAAGTTAATTTTTTTGCGTTCAACTCCCGTTTGAAAGTTTTGAAATTGTTTCCTTTGGCGTCTGCCTTTGTTATGTCGAAATACAGCGCTGTGTATGACATATTCCATTTTCTTTTTTTTCCTTGCCTATGGCAAGAAAGCTTATATGGGCGGAATTGAGCTTAAATGAAAAATTGAACAAAACCTATCTCCCATAACATTACCCAGATTTTTCTTAAATACAATATGGACAAATAAAAGGGGCACACTTATTTTAAATTTTAGAGGGGAAAATGCATAAAAGGTTGGTCTACGAAAATCTAGGGCAACCGCCAGATGGGCCATCCACACTTCCTTTTAATAATCAAAGTGGATCAACACTTTCGAATCGTTCGTAGAATAGGGTTGGTATTCCATTCTGCTTTCGGAATAACCAGAATAGTTGTTGTGCTTCCTTGCCACTCTGACGGAAGAGGGCGGCTCCGTACCCTTTTTCTTCCGTGATTGCTTTAGCTTCATTTTGGAAGTTACAGTCCTCCATGAAGTTTCAGGGGCCTTGCGCGCTTCTTTCGTTCCTGTTCCAACTTGGTCTCCCTCCGCAGGAGGTCGGGCTGGGTCTACACAGAGTACTTGAAAGCGGGGAGCTTTTTTTCAGCAGTTTTATGCTCTTTGGGAGATCTGATTATCTTTTCAGCATCTTGCATTTTTGAGCGATTGTGCTGCCGGTGCATACTCCTCAGTCTCCTTCGTCGTTTCCCGTATTGCTTTCTTGGTCTTTTCGTGAGCTTGGCAAAGCCCTCACTCACTACTGCCGTCAACCCTCTGTCCTTATCTCTTGATTCGGGTGCGATGACTGTTTCATTGACACTGTGGAGGTGTGAATCTGGAACACCACCTTTGCTTCAAAACTGGGGACGAACTGCGTATCCTTCTGGTTTATCCGTCTCATCCTCAAATGTAAGTTTGACTACAGGTTGTGTGCTTAAAGCATTACTCTCGACTACAGGTGTCGAAGCATCCACACATATAGGAGGGGCGAACAACATACTACAGTCCGCTGCCACCACCGCGGATGGTGGGTCTATGGAGTACATTTTGAGCATATTCCTGAAAGGCTTTACGATTTTGCAACTGAAATGTATATCTCGTTCCATTGCAAACGGAACGGCGTGGTCGCCATAGAAAAAAAAAACATTTTAATGTTAATTGCAGGTCTTTAGAAAGCTTCAAAAGCCCTAAATAAACTCTCATACGAGGGAGGTCAAATTGTTTACTTTAAAACCCATAATTAGATTTTTACAACTACCCAGCGCTTTTTTGCCAATTTCAGCCGCGGCCAAATATTCCTACATATTTGAAATGTCCTTTAATTTTCTTAAAATTTATTACACCCACGGCATGAAAATCTATTTACAGAATGTATCCTCTGTCTATACCATTACAGCTATCACTGCATGTCTTGCCCCATTTTATCAGCTTGTTCTACTAGAGATCATAAAATTCTTGGGACAAAGTGTTATTGTTTATGCTTTGTTATGATGCTTCCACCCATAAATTTTGCATGAATAATGCGACAATTTTCCGTGTCATTAGTTCTGGCGCAACAACACCATGAAAGAAACAAAATCGAAGGCCATAAATTCAAAAGAGTTGCAGAGAGGAATTTTAATGGGATATGGGATAATGGGGTAAACAAGGGAGTAACATTGAGTAGAAGAAAAAATTAGATAAAAAGGACGAACGTTTTAGACAGGCCACAGTCATAGGTGAATGGTATTGGCCCCTTCTATAATTGCTTCGAATGTTGTTATAAAACATGTAAGAGAAAGTTAAGTTCGGCCTGGTCTGATAAGATCTGTGGATAATTTTCGATAATAGTGCCTTGTAGTGGCTCAAGAAGTCAAATCTGAAGATTTGTTTAAGAGAAAGCTATACCAGGGGATGGACCGATTTGGACCATACTCAGCACGATTGTTGGCAAACATAACAAAAAAAAAATATTCTCAAAACAATTGCGCCCTCCAGGAACTTAAGACGTATAATCGGCAGATGGGTTTATATGAAAGCTATATCAGGTGGTAAGGAAAATACATGGTCCCACATTTGGATATCAGATGCGTATTCTACTCCCAAATACCTTTATTTGAGCCCCATATTGCGTGGGTCAGTAAATAATTTCTGTTTGTGGGGTGATTTGGGGAAGGGGTAGACCCCAAAAAAATTGGTCCCGAAAGTGGGCATCAATTTCATGCTCTACTCCCCAATACCTTTCATTTAAGCCCCACATTGACATGGTCGGTAAATATGCCCGGGGAGTGCGATGGTCCCCCAAACACTAAGCCCTGAAAATAAATCAGCATCGCGCTCTACTCTCCAACATCATTTATTTGAACCCCACATTGCCATTGGTCTCAAAATTGGATATCAAATTCGTTTTCTAATCTCAAATACTTTTCAGTTAAACCCCTTATTTGCAAAAGTCAGCAAATGTGTCCGCAGTGTTGTATGGGCCCTAAAAACTATCAATATCGAACTCTACACTTTTTAGGACCCAAAATGCCATGGTGAGTTAATATGTCCTATTTGGGGATTGCTATGGGAGTGGGACGTCCCCTAGACAGTTGGTCCTGAATGTTGATATCAGATTCGTGATCTACTCCCAAATACCTTTCAATTGCGCCCCTTATTTCCATAGTCGCAAAACGACCGGTGTGGGGGGTGCTTTCGTGGATGGGGGCCCACTCAGTAACTTGCGTCTGAAAATATATACCAGATTCGAGTTCTACTCTACAACATCTTTTATTTAAACCCCATATTGCAATGATCACCAAATACGTGCTATTTGGGTGGTGTTATGGGGGTGGGGTGACCCCATAGACACTTTTTTTCCGAAAATTGATATCAGATTCTTGCTCTACTGTCAAACACCTTTCATTTGAACCCCATATTGCTATGGTCGCAAATTTGTTCTCTTTGGGGGTTTTTCGGGGAGGGGCGCTCCCCTAAACACTTGGTGCCACATTTCGACATCAGATTCGTATTTTACACTCAAATACCTTTTATTTGAGCCCCATATTGCCATGGTCAGTAAATAAGTCCTATTTGTGGGGTATTTTGGGGAGGGAGTGGACCCCCAGAAACGTGATGTCACATTTGGATATCAGATTCGAGTTCTACTCGCAAATACCTTTCATTTGAGCCCCACATTGCTTTGGTCGCAAATTTGTTCTCCAAGGGGGTTTTTTAGGGAAGGGCGGCTCCCCCAAACACTTGGTCCCACATTTGGATATCAGATTAGTATTCTACACTCAAATATTTTTTATTTGAGCCCCCTCTTGCTATGGTCAGTAAATAAGTTCAATTTGTGGGGTGTTTTGGGGAGGGAGTGGACCCCCAGAAACGTGATGTCACATTTGGAAATCAGATATGTATTCTACTCGCAAATACCTTTCATTTGAACCCCATATTGCTATGGTCGCAAATTTGTTCTCTTTGGGGGTTTTTCGGGGAGGGCGCTCCTCTAAACACTTGGTGCCACATTTCAATATCAGATTCGTATTCTACACTCAAATACCTTTTATTTGAGCCACCTATTGCCAGGTCAGTAAATAAGTCCTATTTGTGGGGTGTTTTGGGGAGGAAGTGCACCCCCAGAAACTTGATGCCACATTTAAATATCAGATTCGTATTCTACACGCAAATACCTTTCATTTGAGTCCCATATTGCCATGTTCGGAATACATGCCCGATTTAGGGGTGTTTTGGGGGTTGGGGTGGTCCCTCACGCACGTGGTTCCGCAATGGGATATCAGATACGATTTCTAATCTTAAATACCTTTCATTTGAGTACCATATTGTCGTAATTGGTGCATGTATATATATATATATATTTGGTGGCTTTGGGGGGGAGGGCGCCCCCCCCTAGGTACCCCATCCGAAATTTGTATACCAAATTTTTGTTTTTAAGTCACTAGAAGAGAGCACACAAAATTTCGCTCAAATCGCACCATGCCAGCTCCGAGATCTGGCATTCCCGAAAATAAGGGTAAGGGGGAGGGTCCGCCCCCCCTTCATATATCAAAAAATTTACTACCCTATTTCCACCACGGGATCATTAAGCACCATCTGTGATTGCAAATGGGTCATATCGGTTCAGATTTTGATATAGCTCCCATATAAACCGATCTCCTGATTTGACTTCTTGAGCCCCTGGAAGCCGCAATTTTTGCAGATTTCCAGTTGCTCAAGAAGTCAAATCGGGAGATCAGTTTATATGGGAGCTATATCTAAATCTGAAGCGATATCACCCATTTTCAATCCCCAACGACCTACATCAATATGAAGTTTCTGTCCAAAATTTCGAGCGACTAGCTTTACGCGTGCGACCTCTATCGTGATTTCGACAGACGGACGGACGAACATGACTAGTACGACTCAATATCGAGACGATCCAGAATATTTATGGGGTCGCGGATCAATATTTCGAGGTGTTACAAACGTAATGACTAGGTTAGTATACCCTCATCCTATGGTGGTGGGTACAAAAAGTAAAAAAAATAGTACTGATAAAGGGAGGAAACGTAAATTTCGTACCACAGTTGGTACCATTTAGTACTTTCACTACAGATGGAGGTAGAGGTCTGAAATTTGGCATGTGGGTACAACAAGGAAATATATTCGTACTATTCGTACATTTTCGTACCAATATCGGTACTATTTGATACTTTTTGTGCAGATGGCGGTAGAGGTCTGAAATTTGGCATGTGGCTATAACAAGGAAATATATATTGGGTGACTATGATATTTTTGTAATTCGTACATTTTAGTACCAATATCGGTACTATTTGGTACTTTTTGTGCAGATGGAACTATAGGACTGAAACTTAAGATGTAGGTAAAACTTAGAAATACATGATGCTCGACTAAAGGATTTTTTCACAATTCTTACATTTTGGTACCAAAATTAGTACCATTTGGTACTTTCTTTGCAAATGTAGCTAGAGGTCCGAAATTTGGGATGTAGTTACAACTAAGAAATAAATGATGGACGGCTAAATGATCCATTTAAAATTCTTACATTTAGGTACCAAAATTGGTACCATTTTGTACTTTCTGTTAAAATGAATCTTGAAGTCTGATATTTGGCATGTGAGTACAATTAAGAAATAAACAACAAGTTGGTTACCACAAAATTGGTACCATTTAACACTTTCTTCATTCGTACATTTTAGTACCAATATCGGTACTATTTGGTACTTTTTGTGCAGATGGAACTATAGGACTGAAACTTAAGATGTAGGTAAAACTTAGAAATACATGATGCTCGACTAAATGATTTTTTCACAATTCTAACATTTTGGTACCAAAATTAGTACTATTTGGTACTTTCTTTGCAAATGTAGCTAGAGGTCCGAAATTTGGGATGTAGTTACAGCTAAGAGATAAATGATGGACGGCTAAATGATCCATTTAAAATTCTTACATTTAGGTACCAAAATTGGTACCATTTTGTACTTTCTGTTAAAATGAATCTTGAAGTCTGATATTTGGCATGTGAGTACAATTAAGAAATAAACAACAAGTTGGTTACCACAAAATTGGTACCATTTAACACTTTCTTCATAGATGAAGTTAGAGGTCTGAAATTTAGCATATAGGTACAACTAAGATATATGTGACTAAATTGTTTTTTAAAAATGTCATTTATTTTGGTACCAAAACTGGTACTTTCTCTGCAGATGGAGCTAGAGTTCTAAAATTTGGCATGTAGGAACAAGACGGAAATGTATAATGGGTAACTAAATGATTCATTTTAAAGTCTTACATTTTCGTACCAAAAAGTGCTAAATAGGTACCAAAAAAATAAAAAATGGTACTTTCTTTACAAAGTGAGCTAAAGCTTTCAAAACTGCGGTTCATTTATACATTGACAATATATTGGGGTGTCCAAAAAGTAATTGCGGATTTTTTAAAAGAAAGTAAATGAATTTTTATTAAAACTTAGAACGAACTTTAATCAAATATACCTTTTTTACACTTTTTTTCTAAAGCAAGCTAAAAGTAACAGCTGATAACTGACAGAAGAAAGAATGCAATTACAGACTATATGAAAAATGCGTAATTACTTTTTGGGCAACCCAATATGTTGGGCTACTTAAAGATTTTTCCTATGTATTGTTATTCTTGGTACTATTTGGTACTTTCTTTACGGAAGGGGACCTATTTCTGAAATTTTATACACAGCTTTTACAAATCTTTATAATCTTATATACTGAGTGCCTACCTAGGATTTTGGAAGTCCTACACTAAAAAGGGGATATCAAAAACGGGGGTAGCGAAGCAGACCACCGGGATGCTAGTATATAAATCGCTCGATTTTCACTCCTATAGCCATTGCAAGCGCATTCATTGCACAACGTATTCCTCGACGTCTACCACAATATCTAAAGAGTTTGGTCGAAATCGGTTCAGATTTAGATATAGTTCTCATATATAGATTCGTCAGATTTTGGGAAATTTGCAAATATTATTATCAATTTTGATATGGATTGTCTAAAAAACCCATCTGATCTGACATCCGCCGGGGTCCATCAAAATTGGTTTGGAATTCGTTATAGATCCCACTATGTACTTATAGAGTAGGTGTAGGGTATTTTACATTCGGCACCGCCCACCTTTTGCCTATCCTTACCGGGTTTTCTCACACATTTTCAATTCAATCCCAATTCATGGCACATTTCCCAGAAGGACTTCATGTACCACTTTATGTACTATATTCGAAACACCCTTAAATCCTTTAAAGAACAACTATCTGAATAACAAGCTTGTTTCTAATCTCACAAGTGATTATAAACTCTTTTTTAGTCTCTTATTTATTTCATTTGCAAACTGTCATTTCAAACTGTCATTTCAAACTGTTTTCATGGAAAACAATTGCAGCACTAAATCGGTTCCGGAAAACTTTTTTTTTATGAAAAAAACAGCTTGACACAAGGAGTTCAAAATAAAGCGACACATACTTAAAATGCAAAATGTATCGCATTAACGACATGCAAATCTTGCTAAAGATGAAGACAGATGAATATTGATGGCACAGTATTTATTCTTAGGAAGAAAACATAAAAAAAAGACTTGGTAAGTACTCTTTAATGTCAAGATAAACAAGTTTTCCAAGAAAAAAATTTCTCTCACAAGGAACATCAAATTTGCAAAAAGGATATCATAGCCAAGGGGAAGAAATGAGAGCTTTAGTTTAAACTGAGCGGAACTTTAAATACCCAACAAAGGGAATTCGTTGGAATGTTTATTAGCCACCAGGCGTGTATGAGGTCTGATCGTGTTTTGTTTCATTGTCAAACATCTTCAGTTTGGTCTATAATTTAACCATGGTACGTCTTTCCAACGAACAACGCTTGCAAATTATTGACTTTTATTATCAAAATGCGTGCTCTGTTAAAAAGTCCATCGCGCGCTTTATGATGTTCAGCGACTATGCTCGTTTTTGCTCAATGGGTACGTAAATAAGCGTAAATTGTCGATTTTTGAGTGAAGATTATCCAAAAGCATTGCAAGATCTACCAATGCATATAGAAATAGTCACAGTTTGGTAGGGTTTATGGTCTGGTGGCATCATTGGACCGTACTTCTTCAAAGATGGTGCGAATCGTTACGTCACTGTGAATAGTTAGCGCTATCATGAAATGATATCCAACTTTTTTTGTGCCCAAAATGCAAGAGCTTGACTTGCAGGACATGTGGTTTCAACAAGACGGTGCCACATGCCACACCGCTCGCGCATCAATGGACTCATTGAGAGACGAGTTCGGTGAACATTTTATTTCATGATCGCTGCCGGTCATTTGGCCGCCTAGATCGTGCGATTTAACGCCTTTAGAGTATTTTTTGTGGGGCTATGTTAAAGCTTATGTCTATACAGAAAAGCTTGCTAAGATTGATGCATTGGAAGACAACATTGAGGCATTTATTCATGAGATACCAGCCGAAATAATAGAGTATGCCAAAATTGAACTAAGCGGATGTATCATTTGAGGCTCAGTCACGGTTAACATTTGTATGAAATAATCTTCAAACATTAAATTATATGGACCATACCTTCTTTTCTTCTTTAATTGGCTATGAAAGAACAATTATTCCACTAGCCGAACGTAGAATAGAGTTTCAAGCGCCTCGATCTTTTGCGCTTATTCTAAAATCTCTGACACCAAGTTTCGAGGTGTCTCCCACAACTTGATCTTTCCATCGGGCTTTTGGTCTTCCCGGTTTGCATGTACTACCGTGTTTACCTTCAAAAGACTTCTTTGCTGGAGCTTCCTCATCCATCTTCTGACAACATGACCTAGCCAATGCAGCCGTTGTATTTTGATGGGTGTAGCTATGCTATCATAGTCATACAGCCCGTACAACTCATGGTTCATGAGTCGCCTATATTCTCCATTGAAGGCAAAATGGTCCATATATTTTACGAAGAATCTTTCTCTCAAATACTCCAAGCACTGCCTCATCTGCTTTCACAAGTACCCATGCCTCAGAACCATATTCCAGCACGGGTAGTATCAGTCTGTCTGTCGAGAGGTGGCCTTGTTTCTAAACTGCCTACTTAGTCCAAAGTAGCATCTGTTTGCCAGTATTATTCTTTGCTTAATCTCAAAATTGGTATCATTCGTTTCGGTTACGGCGGTGCCTAGGGTGATAAAGTTACTGACTATCTAAAAGTTGTGGTTCCCAACTTTCTCCATTTTCTTTATTTGCTCGGCGTTTTGGAGGTTAAAACCATCCATTTCGTCTAATCTCCATTTACAGCCAGACCCATTTTCGCTGACTCTCTTTCGATTTTTCAAAGGCTACAGTTATACTTCCGGGGACCGATATTGGTGTCGTCGGCATAGGCGAGTAGCATGTGTTCTCTTGCGATTAGTGTGCCATATCTATTCAGATCTGCATCTAGTATAATCTTCTCCAGCAGGATATTAAAGAGATCACACGATAGACTGTCTCCTTGTCTGAAACCTTGTTTGGTATTAAATGGTTTGGAGAGATTCTTTTCTATTCTTACTGAGGACCGCGTATCGGCAAGTGTCATTCTGCAGTCTTATTTGCAGGTATACCAAACTCAGTCATGGCTTGAAATACCTTTGACCGTAAGGGAGTATCGAAGGCGGCTTTGTAGTCAACAAAGAGATGGTAGGTGTTGATTTGTCCTTCTCGTGTCTTTTTCAGGTTTTGGCGCAGTGTGTATATCTGGTCCAGGGTGAATTTACCAGGTCTAAAGCCGCATTGGTAGGGTCCAATTATCTCATTGACTTTAGGTTTTAATCTTTCACATAGTACGCTCGAGAGTATCATGCATGCGATGGGGAGGGGACTTATTCCTCTATAGTTGGCACATATCGCCTTGTCTCTTTTCTTGTGTACGGGACATAGAATGCTGAGGTTCCAATGATCGGGTATCCTTTCTACTAGCCAGATTGCGCAGATAAGCTGATGCATACGCCTTGTCAGCATGTCGCCTACGGTCTTAAATAGTTCAGCGGGTAACCCGTCGGCTCCTGCTGCCTTGTTGTTCTTTAGACGGGTCACTGCTACATGGACCTCATTCGAACTAGGAGGTAAACATTCTGCGGCATGCTCTTCTGCGGTATCCTCTTCGCCGCCATCATCGGACACTAGCAGTTGGGTAAAATTTTCTTTCCATACTCTCAGCATGTTATCTGTGTCAGTTACCAGATTTCCTTCTTTGTCTCTGCAGGACGATTTGCCTGCACCAAAGCCATCGATTTGATGTTTAATTCTTTGGTAGAATTTCCGGACTTTATTCTGACTCCTGTACATCTCAATTCGCTCAGAGTTACGTTTCTCAATTTCCGTTTTCTTTCTGCGGAATAGTCGTTTCTCCTCTCTCCTTTTCTCTCGACACCTCACCCTCATCTGGCGCGTTGATTGCAGGGTTGCTCTATATGTCGCATTCTTGGCTTCAGTAGCATCTCGACACTCTTGGTCGTCCCATGGGTTTCTTGGAGGAGGCTTCCGGTACCCAAGTACGAATTTCGCGGCATTTTCCATGAAGAGGGCCAATAGTAAAGAATGGTTTGTTTGTGCATCACAGCCGCACTGCAGCCGATACCATCTGATACAGTGAAAGTAATACTACATCTAATGCCTCTGTGCATTGTCTGTGAGGCTAAGGGAGCTTTCTCATTGGTCATGTGGCAGCATAGACACTGTGTTCTGTATAGATTCAAAAACGGCTGAACGGCTGAACCGATTACCTTGATATTTTCACATATTGTGTAGGTTGGTCTGGAAGGAAACATAGGCTATATAAATTATTTTTATAACGGAAGGGGGGCTTACCCCAAGAGTACCAACCAAAAATAACAATGTACCGATTGGGACAATATGGGACCCAAATGAAAGGTATTCAGGAGTAAAGTACGAATTTCATATTGGGTCCAAGTAATTTCATATTGGGTCCAAGTTGGGGCGGCCTCCCAGCCCCAACCCCAAAAAACCCCCTAAAACAGGTTTATTGGACGATCATGACAATATGGGACTCAAATGAAAGGTATTCGGGAGTAGATTGCAGATGTGAGCAAAAGGGGGGGGCACAGACTTTATAATTTGTTGATATCGGAAGGGGGCGAACCCTCCCCAGGTACCCCAAAAACACCATCTAAAATCTAAAGTGGACCAATATGACAATATGGGTATCAAATGAAAGGTATTGAAGAGTAGAATACGAATATAGTATTAAAAATTGGGTCGCCCTAACCCCAAAACTTCTAAGAGCTGACAAATTGAACGTTCATATCAATATGGAGCTCAAATGAAAGGTATACGGGAATAGACTACGAATCTGTCATACGAAATCAGATTGAAGTAAAGGGGGTCACACCAACCCCCCGAAAACGCCCCAAATGGGAATATTAACCAATTATGAGCATATGGTACTGGGCTTGTTTGTTCGTTCCGTAGACTCAAAAACAGCTAAACCGATCCATATTTGAGTAGAAATGTCAGAGGTGCCATCCCTCTCACGGATCTCGGAGATTGGGAATGCGATTTGTTTGAAATTTTTTTGCCCTCTGACAATCACCTAAAACAAAACCTGGTTTCTATTGGTGGGGTCGGGATACCCAGAAAATGGGTATATAAACCAATCACGATACGGCTCAAACGAAAGGTGCTTGAGAGAAAAAAAAAACTAATTTGATATCCAATTGAAGAGCCATGTGTTTTGGAAAATACTTCTCTAATCGGACATATTCACCGACCATGACAATATGTGACCTATATAAAAGCTATTTGGGGGAAGAGTAAGAAATTGATACTCATTTTTGAGACACTGGGGTTCACTCCACTATGGGGCTCATATAAAATGTATTTGAATGAGGAGCACGAAGCTTATATTTACTTTAAGTGTCAAGTGTCTGGGAGGTCATCCCATCCCCGAAATACCCCGTAAACAGGAAATATTAACCAAAGTGGTAGTATAGGACTCGAAAGAAAGCCATTTGGGAGTAGAGAAAAATGTTTCCCATTAAGCGAGCAGGGGCAAACTTCTCAATGAGTGTTTTCCCATTCAAATTTAAACTCAATGATAAGGGGCCTTTTTTATAGCCAAGTCTGAACGGCGTGCCGCACCTCTTTTGGGAGAATTCACATGACCATGCATGGCTTGATACCTCGGAAACTTCGCATTTAGAAGGGATAACCAGCGGTTTAAATTTTTTCAATGTTCTTGCCAGAATTCGAACTCAGGCGTTCAGCGGACATGGGCTACAGTGACACGAAATCGATATCCACATTCGGGGCGAAGTGTCCTCACCCTAAAAAGACATTACAGAATTGAAGAAGGCGCGGTGGATCGGACCCGGTTCGGCTCGTAAACATATATACCACAGTGGTGGTGTAGGGTAGTTCATTGTACCCATCTAAAATGATGGAATTCAACTATGCATGCCATAATTATATGTTAAGAATGAACACTATGAACTCGTAACGACACCATAGAATGAGATTAAGCATTAACCGAGCAATGCAATAATCCTAGCCATACCATGGAACACTTTGCCAACTGGAAGCACTCACCATCATGATTATGATCTATGATGGCTGTGAACAAGAAACGCAGCTACCAACTGAGTCATGTGCATGATGCACATTCATCAAAGTTTTAAGCAAAGCTCTTATCAGGAATACGTAAACAACCACAAGAGTTCACCAGCAAATAGCACGATAATGCTGGACACGTACAAGGTGCTGCCTGGGAATCCCAACTGGAACAACAACAAAAAAAAGTATTACAATGAAAACCCAACAGCCAGTGTACCAACCAACTAACATCTGCAACAAAAGCCAGTAAGTACAATTACTATGCATTAAGCAATTGATGCCATTGATGCTGTTGATGTGGAGGATTCTATGGAGGATTATTTGTTGTATGCGTAAACAAAAGGTATATGGTATGCCTGGTAACCTGATAATATTGGCTAGCTGGTAAATTTAGTTTTACTGCCAAATGGGAATAGTTCATCTTTGAATGAAAAACATTTGCGTTGTGACTCAATACAAAGAAGTACGAAAACATGACAATGACATTGTTAACAAGCGATGGCAGCAATGAACAGT
Organism: Stomoxys calcitrans; assembly: GCF_963082655.1. Classification (NCBI taxonomy): domain Eukaryota; kingdom Metazoa; phylum Arthropoda; class Insecta; order Diptera; family Muscidae; genus Stomoxys; species Stomoxys calcitrans. The sequence goes on from NC_081552.1 coordinate 210,649,822, forward strand.
GGTCAGAATCAAACTTTTAGGTTTGTCATAAAACTAGGTGGGCAGGGCCAGCTCCGCTGCCGCCTTCTTTCGCTCTCTCTTTTTTTATCTGAGCCCTATAGGGTCACGTCAGGGTTCAATAAGTCCTGTTTGGGGGTGCTGGTACTGCCTTTCAGATATTTCGCCCCAATGTGGATATTATATTGGTGCTCTTCTCCCAAATACCTCTCATTGGAGCCTTATATTGCTATGGTCGGTAAATATGTCCGTTATGGGTGTGTTTTTGGGATTGTCTGTATGGGAGTGAGGCGGATCCCCATATATCAGATTCGTGCTCTGGTCTCAAATAGCTTTCACTTGAGTTCTACATTGCCATTTTTGGTTAACATTCCATTTGGAGGCCACCGTAGAACAGAGGTTAGCATGTCCGCCTATGACACTGAATGCCTGGGTTCGAGTCCTGGCGAGACCATCAGAAAAAAGAGGTTCAGCGGTGGTTTTCCCCTCCTAATGCTGACAACCTTTGTGAGGTACTATGCCATGTAAAACTTCTCTCCAAAGAGGTGTCACAGTGCGGCACGCCGTTCGGACTCAGGTACAAAAAAAAAGGAGGCCCCTTATCATTGAGCTAAAACTTGAATTGGACTGCACTCTGCACTATGTGAGAAGTTTGCCCCTGTTCCTTAGTGGAATGCATTTGCATTGTTCCAATGGGTAAATATGTCCTGTCGAAAAGTTTTGGGGGAGTGGGGAGGCGCCTCATACACCAAGGAATACATTTTTATACCAACATTGGACTTTACCTGTAAATAGCTTTCATTTGATATACCTATTATCCCAATGGGATAATTTGTCCTACTAGAGAGTTTTGGGGTGTGGGGAGGGCCCTCAGACACCAAAAAATGAATTTTTGTATCAGATTTGTATTCTATTTTTAAATACCTCTAATTTGATACCCATTTTACTCAAAGTGGTTAAAGTGTCCCGTAGGTTGGTTTTTTTTTTTAGGGTGGGGGCCCCCGACACTTAGGGTAACATTTTAATATTACATTCGTACTCTACTCTTAAATACCTTTCATTTGATACCCATATTGTCCCAATCGCTACACATGTCCTTTCGCGGGGGTTTTGAGATGGGGCGTCCCCCCAGGTTATTTGATCCCAAAATTGTATGCCAATTTTGTGTTTTTGTGATACCATAAAGTGGCATACAAAATTTCGCTTAAATCAGTGCACGCCTCTCCAAGATCTGAAGTTTTTAAAAATTGGCGTATGGCAGAGGGTCCGAGCCCCTTCAGATATCAAAAAGTTTAGTACAGGGGGCTCAAACACTACCATCTGTGAAAATTTCATGAAAATCGGTTCAGCTGTTTTTGAGTCTATGCGGAACAGACAAACAAACTAACAAACAAAGCGCAACAAATTCATTTTTATATAATAGACTAGCTGAGCCCGGCCCGCTCTGCTGCGCCCGATAGTGCTATGTTGGAGAGGAATACTCTCAATTTGGAAATTTCTGCCTAATACCAGTTGAAAATGTATTCCCATGGATTTTTCTACTCTCAATTACATTTTATTTGAAACCCAATAAGTAAAAGTCCTGTTTAAGAGTGAGATGGATCCCCAGAGATTTGGTCTCAAAAGTGGAAGTCAATTTCGTGTTCTACTCCCAAAGACCTTTCATTTTAGGATCCATACTGCCATGGTCGGTAAATATGACCGATTTGAGGGGTTTTTTGGGGCTGGGGTGATGCACGAAATACTTAGTCCCACAATTGTATATCAGATTCGCTTTCTACTCTCAAATAGCTTTCATTTGATATCCATGTGTGGTTGTAGTGGTTGGTCTATAAATCCGTTTGGCGGGTTTTGGGGGGTGCGCTGCCTCCTAGGCACCCCTCTCATATTCTTATACAAAATTTTTGATTTTAGGTTAATGTTAGTGTGCCTACAAAATTTCGCTAAAATTCCGTACCCATCTCCGAGATCTGGTGTTTTTGAAAATTTTTGTAAAGGCCCGTCTTAGAGTAGGAAGTTAAAAAAAAAAATAAAAAATACCGCAACGAAGTCATTACGAACAGAAATGCTGTATCATCAATTTTGACCACTCTGCCCTCTTTCAGTTCATGTTCCATTGCCATGCCATTCCCAAATTGGCGCCATTTATTGTCTGTTTTCAATTGGATCAACTAAATCAGTTTTAAAACAGCCAATAGATGGCGCTAACTTAAATGTTAGTGCTACTACTTGCTTGGAGTGGCTTAACGCCTATAACATTGATCATCATGTGGTGGTTGTCTAAAAATGACTATATGACTACCTATTTAATAGTCATCATTTAGTCTTTTTTTAATTCATATCAAATTACCAGATAAAACGATTTTCTGTGGTAAAGAACTAATCTGGTGCGGTGGCGATAGTTCTTATTATGTAAAACCATGAAAAACTTTTAAACAAAAAAGTGTTGCCCAGCAGCATGTCGTTAGGTCTTGTCTATCTATGAGCTAAAAATGGTTGCAATCTTAACGTTAAGTTTTGCCACTCCTCCTATCACGCTGAACTTCATAATTTTGGGGGTATGGCGGCCTACATTTATTTGTGTCGCCACACATTAATTAAATCACACAGTGTCCTGTTAGGTCATAATGATTGATGGACTGTTTTGGGGGTGAGCTGGTTAGCTAGATATATGACCAGAATGAAGATATCAGATTCGCAGTCCACAACCAAATACCTTTAATTTAACACAATATTGGCATGATTGGTGTATGCAGCAGATTGGTGAAGGGTGTCTATATGAGGGTTGTGCGCCACACTCCATCTGTCACTTGAGCACATATTTGATCCCCCATTCTTTTAATTGGTCAAATAATCTATTGGAGGCGATTTTTTGAGGTAAACCGACACCTTGATTCTTGGACACAAAGTTTAATGTCATATACGTAATAAACTTCCAAATACCTTTTACTTGAGTCTTACATAGCTATGATAGAGTAAAATTCCCATTTGGGGGTGGGGCAACCCACAAATACTTAGACATAATTTTTTATTTCATATTCGTAATCTTTTCCGGAATACCTTTCATTTGAGCCCCATATTGATATGTACGTCCAATATGTTTGTTTGGGGGGAGCTTTTGGGGTTTGGCGACCCTTTGGATACTTTATCCCAATTTTTAATACCATATTCGTATTCTACTCTCCAGTACCTTTCATTTGATACCCATATTGTCTCCATCGGTCCGCTTCTGATTTTAAGTGGTGTTTTTAGGGTAACGGGGGAGGGTCCGCCCCCTTCAAATATCAAAAAATTATAAAGCCCATTCCTCTTTCCTGGCCATATTCGTAATCTACTCCCGAACACCTTTAATTTGAGTCCCATATTGTCATCAACGTCCAATATGCCTATTTGAATGCGTTTTGGGGTCGGGGCAGCCCCCTTTGTACTTGGACCCAAATATTGATATCAAATTTGTATTCTACTCCCGAATACCTTTCATTTGAGTCCCATATTGCCCCGATCGGTCCACTTTTCTTTATGGGTAATACTTTTGAGGAAAGGGGGAGGGTCCGCCCCCCCTTTAGATATCAAAAAATTATATAGCCTATTGCTCCTTTCGGACCACTCCCCACAATCTGTGAAAATTTCAAGAAAATCAATCAATTTACAAACCCGCAAACAAACACAAATTCATTTTTATACCCACCACCGAAGGATGGGGTTATATTCATTTTGTCACTCCGTTTGCAACACATCGAAATATCCATTTCCGACCCTATAAAGTATATATATTCTTGATCGGCGTTAAAATCTAAGACGATCTAGACATGTCCGTCCGTCTGTCTGTTGAAATCACGCTACAGTCTTTAAAAATCGAGATATTGAGCTGAAACTTTGCACAGATTCTTTTTTTTGGTCCATAAGCAGGTTTTTAAGTTTGAAGATGGGCTATATCGGACTATATCTTGATATAGCCCCCATATAGACCGATCCGCCGATTTAGGGTCTTAGGCCCCTAAAAGCCACATTTATTATCTGATTTTGCTGAAATTTGTCACAGTGAGTTTTGTAAGGCCCTTCAACATCCTTCGTCCATTTGGCCCAGATCGGTCCAGATTTGGATATAGCTGCCATATAAACCGATCTTACGATTTAGGTTCTTAGGCCCATAAAAGCCATATTTATTATCCGATTTTGCTGAAATTTTAAACAGTGAGTTTTGTAAAGTTATTCGACATTCTTATTCAATTTGGCATAAATCGGTCCAAATTTGGATATAGCTGCCATATAAACCGATCTTACGAGTTAGGTTCTTAGGCCCATAAAAGCCACATTTATTATCCGATTTTGCTGAAATTTGGGATAGTGAGTTTTGTTAACTCATTCGACATCCTTAATCAATTTGGCATAGATCGGTCCAATTGTGGATATAGCTGCCATATAGATCGATCCGCCGATTTAGGGACTTTGGCCCATAAAAATCACATTTATTATCCGATTTTGCTGAAATTTGGAACAGTGAGTTATGTTAAGCCCATTGATATACTTCTTAAATATGGCACAGATCAGATCAGATTTGTATATAGCTGCCATATAGACCGATCTCTCGATTTAAGGTCTTAGGCCCATAAAGGCCACATTTATTATCGGATTTTGCAGAAATTAGGGACCGTGAGTTGTGTTAGGCCCTTCAACATCCTTCGTCAATTTGGCTTAGATCGGTCCAGATTTGGATATAGCTGCCATATACACCGATCTCTCGATTTGAGGTTTTGGGCCCATAAAAGGCGCAATTATTGTCCGATTTTGCCAAAATTTGGGACAGTGAGTTAGGTTAAGCCCCTTGATATACTCCTGCAATATGGCATAGATCGGTTCAGATTTGTATATAGCTGCTATATAGACCGATCTCTCGGTTTTAGGTTTTGGGGCCGTAAGAGGCGTATTTATTGTCCGATGTCACCGAAATTTGGGACTATGAGTTGTGTTAAGCCCTTCGACATCCTTCTTCAATTTCACTCAGATCGTTGCAGATTTGGATATAGCTGCCATATAGACCGATCTCTCAATTTAATGTTTTGGGCCCACAAAAGGCGCATTTATTGTCGGATGTTGCCGAAATTTGGGACAGAGAGTTAAGTTAAGCCCCCCCACATATTTCTGCAATTTGATCTAGATCGAGCAAGATTTGCATATAGCTGACATATAGACCGATATCTCAATGTATTTATAATACGATTTAACTGAAATTTGACACAGTGACTTATGTTAGGCTTTTCGACATTCATATTGTATATGGTTCAGATCGGTTTATTTTTAGATATAGCCACTAAAAAGTCCAACATTTTGTTATACACAATTGAACTATGACTTATGCTTGTTAGTAAATGGTCCAAATCGGAACATATGTCGATATAACTGCTATGGGACATAAGATATGCAATTTTCACCGGGTTTTGATGAAAGGTGGTTTACATATATACCCGAGGTGGTGGGTATCTAAAGTTCGGTCCGGCCGAAATTAACGCCTTTTTACTTGTTTTTAGATATTGGGTTGCCCAAAAAGGAATTGCGGATTTTTTAAAAGAAAGTAAATGCATTTTTAATAAAACTTAGAATGAACTTTAATCAAATATACTTTTTTTACACTTTTTTTCTAAAGCAAGCTAAAAGTAACTGCTGATAACTGACAGAAGAAAGAGTGCAATTACAGAGTCACAAGCTGTGAAAAAATTTGTCAACGCCGACTATATGAAAAATCCGCAATTATTTTTTGGGCAACCTAATATATAGATTTCATTAACAACGTTATATTTGTTATTTTTATTGTATATTATACAAATGTTTAAAGAGTGAATTCCCATTTGCTGTTATTTTTGTTCCAATAACTAAAATAGAACATTTTTTATGGGCAAAAAACAAAAGCTATAAAAAATTAAAATCAATTATACGCATCAGTGCACATGAAATGAAAATTTCTTATCTTGGTAACAAATAATCTATAAACTCTATACTATTATCCATCTTCAGAAGAAAAACTCTTCCATATTCAAGGATGACTTAGACTCATGTGTTGTATGCACCAGGCTTTTGGTGCAAACACCATAAAAATAAAAAATATGAAAAAAATCTAAATAAATCATACGCACCATGGAACGATAAAAATAAAATCTATTACCAAAACATTGGACCTAAGGAAAACTAACAACACATTTAAGTAGCGATACCTTTCATCATTTCACAACCACTGTCTCCTTTTCTTTTTGGCCTTTTGGCAGAAAAAGTCCCTTAGCTAAAAATGGAAAACAAATAACAATGTTAAGGTTGCAGCCAGCAGTAGCACATGTTTGACCCCACTGAACCTCACTTCTTATTTTCGACGACCTTTTCGGCGAGAGTTGAAGTGCCGGCAAGTGTTTTGGAAAACAAATCATGTTTTTTGCACTTGCTTGCCTTTGCCTGGCAGCGTCTTTTGGGTCTTTTTGTTGTTTTTGGCACGATGACTGGCTGTTTGAGTGCTTGATGGGCACGACCAAAATGGCATGGCAGCAAGGAGAACGAACAATGGTGTTTTGTATGCCAAACGCCAAACAAACAACAACAACGGCCGTTGCTTTCAACGATAAAGCAAAATAAAAACAAAATTAAGAACAACAACAAAAACTAAAATATGAATGTTAAAATTCTCTATGAAGAATTCACAATGAGAGAAATAATAAAAATGCAAAGTTTATGAATTCAGAGGGAATTTTTATTTATTTTTAAATGTTATTCAAAATGAAACTAAAACATCATAAATTTCATTTTGAACAAACCAAAACTATAGCATAATTCATAAAAAAAACGCCCACTAGCCGAATTGAAGACAAAAACGGCAGCGCCACCAAAACAAAAACACAACGTTTGATGTTCAACTCGTTGATGTTTGTGTCTGCGTCCAGCATGCGTGGTTTGGTGTTTAGTGTTATAAATTACTCAAATAAATTTCCACGTTGATTTGCCTACTTTCGGTGGGAAAATTTGTGCACAAATCCTAATGGTATGTTTGAAATTCAATCATAGCACAATTCCCAAAACCAATTTGCTATATGATTGATTTACACAAAAATATTTGAATGCTTCCTGTTTCACATAAATTTTGTTTAGGTTGACATTCCGTGCATAACATTTCATAGCTAAATCAATAATTTATGAAATAATTTAACTCGATGTCCGATTTGGACCAAATTCGGCACCGACATTGAGTCATTGTTCAATTTTGTAGAAAAAATATTTTGGTATTTTTGGTAGTTATATCCAAATATAGACCGATCTCAAACATATATGACACGTATGTCGAAAAGCTTAACATAAGAGACTGCTTCAAATGTCAGCGAAATCGGATTATAAATGACCTTTTTATGGGCCCAAGACTTTAAATCGAGAGATCTTTCAATAAGGCAGCTATATCCAAAACTGGACCGATCGGGGCCAAATTGCAGAAAGCTGTCTAAGGGCCTAACGCAACTCACTGTCCCAAATTTCGGCGAAATCGGATAATAAATGCGCCATATATGAGGCCAAGACTTTAATTCGAGAGATCGGCCTATATGGCAGATATATCTAAAACTGGACCGATCGGGGCCAAAATGCAAAAAGATGTCAAAGGGCCTAACACAACTCACTATCCCAAATTTCGGCGACATCGGATAATAAATGCGCCTTTCATGGGCCTAAATCCTTAAATCGAGAGATCGGGCTATATGGCAGGATATATCCAAATCCGGACCGATCTAAGCTAAATTAAGGAAGAAGTTCGATGGGTCTAACACAAATAAATTTCCCGAATTTCGGCGACATCGGACAATAAACACGCTTTTCATGGGCCCAAAACTTTAAATCGGAAGATCGGTCTATATGGCAGGTATATAGAGGGGCCTAACACAATTTACTGAACCAAATTTTGGGGACATCGAACAATAAACACGCCTTTCATGGGCCCAAGATCTTAAATCGAGAGATCGGACTATATGGCAGCTATATTCGAATCTGGACCGATCTGGGCCAAATTGAAGAAGGATGTCGAAGGGCTTAGCACAGCTCATTGTCCCAAATTTCGACGACATCGGACAATAAATTCGCCTTATATTGGCCCAAAACCTTGAATCGAGAGATCGGTCTATATGGCAGCTATATCCAAATCTGGACCGATTTGGGCCAAATTAAAGAAGAATATCGAGGGGCCTAACACAACTTACTTTCCCAAAGTTCACCACAATCGGATAATAAATGTGGCTTTTATATCAAGAGATCGGTCTATATGGCAGCTATATCCAAATCTGGACCGATCGGGGCCAAGTAAGAGAAAGATGTCGAGAGGCCTAACGCAACTCACTTTCCCCAAAACCTTAAATCGAGAGATCGGTCTATATGGAAGCTATATCCAAATCTGAACCGATCTACGCCAAATTGCAAAAAGATGTCGAGGGGCCTAACAAAACTTACTGTCCCAAATTTCGGCGAAATCGGATAATAAATGCGCCATATATGGGGCCAAGACTTTAATTCGAGAGATCGGTCTATATGGCAGCTATATCCAAATCTGGACCGATCGGGGCCAGATTGAACAAGAACTTCGATGGGCCTAACACATTTCACTGTCTTAAATTTTTGGAAAAATCGGAAAATAAATGTGGCTTTTATGAGCCCAAGACCTTAAATCAAGAGATCGGTCTATATGGCAGCTATATCCAAATCTGGACCGATCGGGGCCAAATAAGAGAAATATGTCGAGAGGCCTAACAAAACTCACTGTCCCAAATTTCGGCGACATTTGACAATAAATTCGCCTTTTATGGGGTAAAGACTTTAAATCGAGAGATCGGTCTATATGGAAGCTATATCCAAATCTGAACCGATCCGGGGCAAATCGAAGAGGGAATTCGAAGGGCCTAACAAAACTCACTGTAACAAATTTCGGTGAAATCAGACAATAAATGTGGCTATTATGAGCCCAACACCTTAAATCGAGAGATAGGTATTTAAGACAGCTATATGTAAATCTGAACCGATCTGAGCCAAATTGCACAAAACGCCACTCACTGTCTCAAATTTCGGCGACATCGGACAATAAATGCGCCTTTTTAGGCTCAAAAACTTAAATCGAAAGATCGGTCTATGGCAACTGTATCCAAATCTGAACCGATCTGGGCCAAATCGAAGAGGGAAGTCGAAGGGTCGAAGCGACAGTGAGGGAAGACTCACTGTCGCAAATTTCGGCAACATTGGAGATTACATGCGCCTCTTATGAGACCGATCTGGGCCAAATTAAGGAAGAAGGCCTAACACAACTCACTGTCCCAAATTCCGCCAAACCCGGTTAATAAATGTGGATTTTATGGCCCTGAGACCCTAAATCGGCGGATCGGTCTGTATGGGAGCTATATCAAGATATAGTCCGATATAGTCCATCTTCGAATTTAACCTGCCTATGGACAAAAAAAAAAAAGAATCTGTGCAAAATTTCAGCTCAATAGCTGTATTTTTAAAGACTGTAGCGTGATTTTAACAGACAGACGTACGGACATGGCTAAAGGTCTTAAATTTTTGACTCTGATCAAGAATATATATACTTTATAGGGTCGGAAATGGATATCTCGATGTGTTGCAAACGGAATGACAAGATGGGTGTAAAAATTGACAAATTTTAATCATTTAAACAAAATAAATAAAACCCCAAATGCTAAATTATAATTTAGAAGGAAAAATTTAATATGAATAATCATACGCAACAGGTGACACAATTTATATGAATCATACGCAACAAGTGACAAATATATTAATATAACTCATACGCAACCATAGTATGAAGTTATTAACACTCATACGCTATATTTCCCAGCCATAAAACGACTCGCCTTTTCCTAGAAAAATTATCGGAATAAGTTGAAATGGCCACTGAGGAAAACATAGTGAGTGGGATTCCCATTTTTCTGCCATTTAAGTCGGGCGAACTGAACGAAATCACCCCGGCAAGAGTTCCTTGGAATTACTCTGCCATGAGTGAGTCGAATTGGAGCAAGCCTGATATGGACCCCAAGGCGGGAAAAATATCATAAAAAACGCCCTCTAGCTGAGTTTAAAACCAAACACAAAAAAAAGGGAAGACCACTAAAAACATTTGATGTCCAATTCATTGTTTTTGCATCCGCTCCCAGCCTGTGTGTACTCAAATGAATTTCCTAGTTGATTTGTCTATTTTCTGTGGGACCATTTTTTTAAACGGAAAACCTTATGAAATGTTGAACAATTTTTAACATGATTGATTTACACAAAATATTTGAATGTTTGTTTTTTCATATAGAATTTGTTTTGGTGGACATTCCATGCCTAACTTTTCTTTGCTAATCAATAATCCTTGAAATATTTTAATTTAGTCAATGAGAATTTAAAAAATTTGGAAATTTAAATCATTTAAATAAAATAAATAAAATCCAAAATGCCTAATTAGAATTTATAAGGAAAAATTTAATATGAATCATACGCAACAGGTGGCAAAATTAATATAACTCATACGCAACCCGAGTATGAAGTTATCAACACTCATACGCTATATCTACCAGCCATTAAACGACTTGCCCTTTGCCATAAAAATGATCAGACAAAGTTGAAGTTGGCACCGAGGAGAACATAGAGAGTGCAATTCGCATTTTTTAGCCATTAAAGCCGGACGAACCGAACGGAATCATCCCGGCAGGATAATCTCTGCCATGTGGAAACAATGCATTGATGGGAGTTACCAAGGGGTGCAAGAGTATTAACTTCATACTTTTCAGAGTGTGAAGTTAAGAAAAGGACAAGAGTATTATTTTGGTGCCCTTGGACATATGCGATATGTGTTTCGGTTCGTTCATTAGTTGCGCCAAAGCATTATGCGCAGCGAAAAGCTCATCAACGTATTGGCCCTCACGAGTCGTACGACTCAAATGGGAAAGTCAGAAGGAATTGTGGACATTGAAATCCCCAGCGATGACGATTTCACTGCCCGAAAAATACTCCAAAATATTTGTAATGAAATCAGATAGGGCGTCAAAGCCGTTCATGGAAGCCTGCCTTTCTGAGTTTGGACTTCTATATAGAAATCCGAAGTATTTGATCCAGTCCCGAATTTAACCCATAGGGAGTTAAATTCAGGATCCTGTGAGTGTTGTCGTCTTTAAAACACTACTTCATTACGTATATATCCCACGAGACCTATTTGCGAAATAAAAAGACACAGAGTGTGGTATCCAGGCATGTGAAAATCCTGTGGATCTGAATCCTCACGCATCTGGGTCTCACAAAGAGCTAGAATGTTAGGACGGTGAAAATGAATATGTGCATGGACCGCAAAGAAACTCGCCCTCAACCCTCGTATATTCGTCGAATGTATATTAAAATCACCCATCATTTGGACAACCACAAGAAAAAGAGATCAAAAGCAAACACTTATCCCCTTTCTAATATATGTAGCATAGGTCTACAATAAAACACAGCAATTATAAAAGTATAGGGTCTAACTTGGAGGCCACTGTGGCGCAGAGGATAGCATGTTCGCCTATGACGTTCAACGTATGGGTCCACCGTGGCGCCGAGGATAGCATGTTCGCCTATAACGTCCAACGTCTGGGTTCAAATCCCGACGAGAACACCAAAAAACATTTTTTACGGTGGTTATCCCTTGCTAATGCTGGTGACATTTGCGAGGTATTCTGCCATGTTAAAACTTCTCTACCCAGTGGAGTCGCTATGCGGCTCAACGTTCGGTCTCGGCATAAAAAGGAGGCCCTTTATTATTGAGGTTAAACTTTAATCGGACTACAGGAGAGAAGTATCCCCTGTTCCTTAGTGGAATGTTATGGGAAATTTTGCAGTAGTAGTTACTGGCAGAAGGCTTACTCTTCTAGTTCCCAAAGGATTCCGTCACAAAATCATTCATTATTCATTCTTATAGACCCCAATTATGTTGATTATGTCTTACAAATATGATTCCATTATAAGAGTGCCTTCGTCGTTTGTCCCTGCAAATCTCTTTGCTTGCAACCTGTGGCTTTATGTAGCCGACAAACTAAACTTTCAATTACAACAAAACGACATCCTTTTTTGGGAGCCCTCCCAAAACAAAAAACACAAAAAAACTTCTTTCCAGTTGCCAAATCCATAATCAAAAGTTTATGTTAAAGGCAACAAACGAGCGACCTGCACAAAACATATGACAAGAAAAAAAAATCATTATCATATTTTCCGGTTGCTAATTAGGGCCACATGGTGTTTTTGCTGCTCGCACTGCTCTGCCCCTCCCCCACCCCCATTTATGCTGGATGCTGGGTCTTATTTGTATGGCAACACTGTAATTAGAAATAACGACTTCTGCTGTACAACAGTTGGTAGCCGAAGGCATTCAAATCATAGTATCTCCAGAGGGTCGGGCAGAATCAAGTTTACTGCCTTGATTCTGCCCGACCCTCTGGAGATGCTATGACGCTAAAAACCCAAAACATAACTGACAACTTTTTGGCGAAACATTAAAGATTTGTCAGGCACACTCATGACGCCTTTGGAAAAGTTTTTGCCAACAACAAGTGAGGCAAACTAATTTTACTAAAAACCAGTGCAGTTGCCACAGCAGCCTTCCATACTGGGATGACTGAGAATGGAGTGGGTGGGTATTTGGTGGGCAGTGAAGAAGAAAGAAAGAAAGACATCATAAAGTCCTGTAACGAGATTGTACATCTGTTACTGTCACAATTTTTGAGCACAACGATGAAAAGCCTGAAAGGACTAAAAACAAAAGGCCACAAACTCAGGATAAAGCCAGAGCGACGAAGGCAATCACACAAGAGTTGCAAATAGCATATGCTGGGTGGTGAAGTCGGTAAGGGACACAAAGACATCATCGCATAGCATTGAAAAGTCAGCATTGTTAAGAAATGTCTGAAATGGCATTGATAAAATAAAGGAGAATTGAAATGACAAAGCAATAAAATAAAGGACACACACACAGATGGGCATACAAACTCAACCACCGCCACACAGCTATGGCAATAGAGACCATCCGACCATAGACCATTGTCGGCCGCAAAAATGATGGAGCTCAAAAGCAGTCATGGCCGTCAGTCAGTCAGTCAGTCATTCATGATTGCCACTGTTTGGCATAGTAATTGTGTCATTTCAACTGAACCCAAGGACAATTGGGGCACAATGTGAGTGAGACAAGCAAATAAACTGTACGTCCGTCCTTTCGAACGTCTATCCTTCTTCTACGCCACTATGAATGGCAAAAAAAACCAACTTCCAATCGGTCTAAAGCTGTGAAAAGACCAGTTAACCAAAAAGGAATCGTCATAATGGCCATAATGTGAATAAAAGCAAATAGCCAACTTCATTATAATGTTGTCGATAACACCAAAACCGCCAGTAACATCCGGTGACTAGCTGAATGGCAAACAAGAAACAAAAAGCGGAATAATTTCCATTACAACGATGTCACCATGTCACGACACGCATATACAGATACAGTGTGATGCTAGTGCAAAAAAAAAATTTAAAAAATATAAAAAAAAGTTTGAAAAAAAAAACTAAAAAATATATTGGGTTGCCCAAAAAGTAATTGCGGATTTTTCATATAGTCGGCGTTGACAAATTTTTTCACAGCTTGTGACTCTGTAATTGCATTCTTTCTTCTGTCAGTTATCAGCTGTTACTTTTAGCTTGCTTTAGAAAAAAAGTGTAAAAAAAGTATATTTGATTAAAGTTCATTCTAAGTTTTATTAAAAATGCATTTGCTTTCTTTTAAAAAATCCGCAATTACTTTTTGGGCAACCCAATATAAAAACTATAAGCGTACCAAGATCGGCCGGGCCGAATCTTATATACCCTCAACCATGGATCGCATTTGTCAAGCTCTTTGCCCGGTATTTCTTTATAGGCAAACATAACGAATTGCTATGCTATTGGAACTATATCAGGTTTTTCACCGATTCGGACCATACTTGGTTTGGATGTTGAAGCCTAAAGTAGAAGAATTGCCCCCTATGGGAGCTTAAGAAGTAAAATGGGGAGATCGGTTTTTAGAGGAGCTATCTTTATATATAACAAGTAAAAGCGTGCTAAGTTCGGCCGGACCGAATCTTATATACCCTCCGCTATGGATCGCATTTGTCGAGCTCTTTGCGCATTATCTGTTTTTAGGCAAACAATGAGGACGGGGGAGCAACTAAATCAAGTTATAGTCCGATTCGGGGCTCAAGAAACGAAATCGGGAGATCGGTCTATATGGGAGTTGCATCAAGCTATGGATCAATTCTGACCATATTTCACACGTATGTTGAAGGCCATGGGAGGAGTCGTTGTACAAAATTTGTGCCAAATCGGATGGGAATTGCCCTCTCTAGAGGCTCAAAAAGTCAAGACCCAAGATCGGTTTATATGGCAGCTATATCAGTTTATGGACCGATTAGGACCATACTTCGCACAGTTGAAAGTGATATCAAAACACTATGTGCGAAATTTCACTCAAATCGGACTAGAATTGCGCCCTCTAGAGGCTCAAGAAGTCAAGATCGGTTTACATGGCAGCCATATTAGGTTATGGACCAATTAGAAGCATACTTCGCACAGTTGTTGGAAGTGATATCAAAACACTATGTGAGAAATTTCACTCAAATAGGACTAGAATTGCGCCCTCTAGAGGCTCAAGAAGTCAAGACCCAAAATAGGTTTATATAGCAGCTATATCAAAACATGGACCGATTTACAATCCCAACCAACCTACACTGATAAGAAGTATTTGTGCAAAATTTCAAGAGGCTAACTCTACTCCTTCAAAAGTTAGCGTGCTTTCAGCAGACGGGCGGACGGACATGGTTAGTTCGACTTAAAATGTCACGACGATCAGGAATATATATACTTTAGACGCATATATTGAGGTGTTACAAACAGAATGACGAAATTATTGTGGTATACCCCATCCTATGGTGGAGGGTATAAAAATCAATTTGCGCTTGTTTGCATATTTGTTTGGGTGTTCCTTATAGACTCAAAAACGGCTGAACCAATTTCCATGAAATTTTCACTGATGGTGCAAAGTGATCCCGAGGTGAAAATAGGGTACTACATTTTTTGATATCTGAAAGGGGGGCGGACTCTCCCCCTTAACTTAATTTTCAGAAACGCCAGATCTCAGAGATGGGTGGTGCGATTTAAGCGAAATTTTGTGTTCTCTCTTATAGTACCCTAAAAATAAAAATTTGGTATCCAAAATTCGGATGGGGTACCTAGGGGGGCCGCCCCACCCCAAAACCTATAATAAACCTATTTTGGCCAATCACGACAATATGGGACTCAAATGAAAGGTATTTAGGACAAGAAAACGTATTTGATATCCAATTGACAGATCAAGTGTTAGGGGGACCACCCCAACCCCCAAAATACCCCTAAATCGAGCATATTTACCGACCATGACAATATGGGACTCAAATGAAGGGTATTTGCAAGTAGAATGCAAATGAAAATTTTTGCGCGTGAACATTCCACTAAGGAACAGGGACAAACCTCTCACATATAAATGCTGCCTTCTTAAAGCCGAGTCTGAACGGCGTGCCGCAGTGTGACACCTCTTTGGAGAGAAGTTTTACATCGCATAGTACCTCACAAATGCTGCTAGCATTAGGAGGGAAAAACCACCGCTGAAAATTTTTTCTGATGGTCTCGCCAGGATTCGAACCGACGCGTTCAGCGTCATAGGCGGACATGCTAACTTCTGGTGCAGGCACATCCTCCTACAGAGATAAAGAACAAAATCTGGCAACTGACACAGATAACATGCTGAGGAGAGCGAAAGAACATTTTACCCAACTGCTAGTGTCAGACGTTGGCGGCGAAGAGAATACCGCAGAACCAATCAATGATGATGGTATAGAATGTGATCTGACTGAGTCGGGTCAAGTAGCAGTGACCCGACTGAAGAACAACAAGGAAGCAGGAGCCGACCGATTGCCCGCTGAACTATTTGAGACCGGAGGCGACACGCTGACAAGGCGTATGCATCAGCTTATCTGCGCAATCTGGCTAGAATAACGCATACCCGATGATTGGAACCTCAGCATACTAAAGGGTGATTTTTTTGAGGTTAGGATTTGCATGCATTAGTATTTGACAGATCACGTGGGATTTCAGACATGGTGTCAAAGAGAAAGATGCTCAGTATGCTTTGACATTTCATCATGAATAGACTTACTAACGAACAACGCTTGCAAATCATTGAATTTTATTACCAAAATCAGTGTTCGGTTCGGAATGGAATAGATCTCGAGGATAGGATCTTCCTTAGCCTGGAGGCCTTAGATGCATCCTCCATGGAGTTGCAGAATTTTACCCAGGAATTGTTCTGAGCCTTTCTCAGCACGTCCTTGTATTTTCTTAGCTCAGCCTTGGAGACGTCCCAATAGTGTGGTGCCTTTTTGGCTTTCGCTCTATTGAGTTTTCTGCAACCGTTTCTTAGACCAACCAGTTCTGTGGTCCACCATGGCAGTCGCTGTTTGAGATAACAGTTGAGCTGTTATCGATTTTTGTTTTCCCATTTTTATATCCTCCACCATACGATGGAGGGTATACTAAATTCGTCATTCCGTTTGTAACACCTCGAAATATGCATCCAAGACTCCATAATAGTCATGACATTTTAAGTCGCTCTAGCCAAGTCTGTCCTAACTAACTTTTGAAGAAGTAAAGCTAGGCGCTTGAAAATTTGCACAAATACTTTTTATTAGCGTAGGTCGCTTGGGATTGTAAATGGGCCACATCGGTCCATGTTTTGATATAGCTTCCATATAAACCGATCTGGGGTCTTGACTTCTTGAGCCGCTAGAGGGCGCAATTCCTTTCCGATTTGGCTGAAATTTGGCACCACGTATTTTGTCATGACTTCTAACAACTGTGCTAGGTATAGTTCAAATCGGCTCATAACCTGATATAGCTGCCTTATAGACCGATCTTGATACTTGACTTCTTGAGCCACTAGAGGGCGCAATTCTCATCCTATTTGGCTGAAATTTTGCATGAAGTTGTTTGTTATGACTTCCAATAACTGTGCCAAATATGGTTTAAATCGGTATTTAGCCTGATATAACTGTTATATAAACCGATCTGGGATCTTGACTTCTTGAACCACTAGAGGGCGCAATTATCATCCGATTTGGGTGAAATTTTGCATGAAGTTGTTTGTTGCGACTTCCAACAACTATCTCAAATATAGATCAAATCGGTCTATAACCTGATATAGCTGCCATATAAACCGATCTTGGGTCATGATTTCTTGAACCACTAGAGGGCGCAACTATCATCCGATTTGGCTGAAATGTAGCATGAAGTTGTTTGTTATGACTTACAACAACTATGCCAAATATGGATCAAATCGGTATATCATCAAATCTATAACTTGATATAGCTGTCATATAAACCAATCTGGGATCTTGACTTCTATAGCCTCTAGAGGGCGCTATTCTTATATGATTTGGGTGAAATTGTGTACAACGGCCTTCAACATACGTTTACAACATGGTCTTAATCGATCTATAGCCTGATACAGCTTCCATATAAACCGATCTCCCGAATATGCTTCTTGAGCTCCCTACAAAGCGCAATTCTTATTCGAATAGACTGAAATATTTCCCAATGACTTCTACTATGGTCTTCAACATTCCATTTACTTATGGTCTGAATCGGACTATAACTTCATATATCTCCAATAGAATAACAATTTTTTTTCCATTTTTCTTTGTTTGCCTAAAAAGAGATACCGCGCAAAGAACTCGACAAATGCGATCCATGGTGGAGGGTATATAAGATTCGGCCCGGCCGAACTTGTTTCAAATTATTTTAGTTCATCTTCCTCTACAACTATCTCAGCACACTGTTCGCTCATTTATTTCAATGACTATAATCATGGTATTGGTAGTTAAATTATTCCTCTTACTGCTTCTGTGGCCTCTGAATTAAGTTGAAAAAGGTCTTCGCCCTATGAAAAGAAACAACATTCCATGGCTGCCGCCCTTCTTTTGGCTAACCCATAAAATACAATCAGTTGTGTTTTCTAGCATGCGAGAGAACAAACAAACGGCCTTACTTGTACCCAATTTCCAATTCATGAGGCTCATGGCAATGGCAACGTCCATGATCATGACCATGGCCATGGTTCATTGAGGTGGATGGGATACTGTGACTTTGCAGCAATGCAAAGGAAGCTTGGAGCAGATGTCTGTGTTGAGGCGTACGCATAACCAAAAGTGTGACTTCATTAATAAGAAATTTTTGGTGAAAGCTCATTAAAGAGATGCTATTCCTATCGCATTATTTCGAGTATTTCGTTTACGAAACTACCGGTGGCGAAATTCCGGATAATGAAGTTTTGTAGGTCAATTTAAAATGAAATTTATTTTTAAGGACAATTGCTTTTTAGTAGTAATTAAGAGACACTTCAAAGGATTGCCGGCAGGCAGTTACGCAGGATGTTGCCAAGAGGTAGATGGAGGAGAGTGGGGACTTTGTGTAATTCCTAATTTAAGGCAAAGCATGCTTTTCCTGCTCCCATGTTGCCTTTCACACCTATGTGCGGGGAGACAACCAGCCGGAGTAATTGTAAGGAGTTCACAGAATACCAGAGATGAGTTTAATATTTTAGACATGACCCAAAAAAAGGTCATAAAATTTCAAAATAATGAAAAAATTACAAAAAAAAAATATGTTTTTGGTAATTTTCAAGAACCTACCAAGCTATTTTAATGGAATATTTGGCAAGTGCACGGAATGTTCATGGGCAAGAATTTACCTGAAAATAGACAAAAAAGAGAAATGTTATTAAAAATAAAATACAAAAGAGCAAGAACATTATAAAAAAACACAAATATTTATTAAGGAAGTCAAAGTTTATTAAAGAAATTATGGAAATGCTAAAGTCGGGCGGAGCCGACCATATAATACTCTACACCATAGAACCTGCGAATTACTTCCTATACCTATGTCTAAAAAAGCATAAAAATTGTGGCTGCTGCGTATATCAGCTGAAATATATAAAGGGTGATTTTTTAGCTATTATGATTTTGGCAACACCGGTTTAAACAACTCACACATGTTTCGTGTTTTGATTCACCGTCAAACATCTTCAGTTTAGTCTATAATTTACGTCTTACAAACGAACAACGTTTGCAAATTATTTTTTGTTAACAAAATGCGTACCCTGTTAAGAAAGTTCATCGCACGCTTCTTCCTATCCATTGACGAAGCTCATTTTTGGCTTAATAAGTAAGTAAATAAGCAGAATTATCGATTTTAGAGCGAAAATCAGCCAGAGGCATTGCAAGATCTACCAATGCATCCAGAAAAAGTCACAGTTTGGTAGGGTTTACGGTCTGGTGGCATCATTGGACCGTACTTCTTCAAAGATGGTGCGAATCGTAACGTAACTGAGAATGGTGAGCGCTATCGTGAGATGATATCCAACTTTTTTTTGCCCAAAATGCAAGAGCTTGACTTGCATGACATGTGATTTCAACAAGACGGTGCCACATGCCACACAGCAGGCGTAACTAAGGACTTATTGCGAGGCAAGTTCGGTAAACATTTTATTTCACGTTCGGGACCGGTCAATTGGCCACCTAGATTGTGCGATTTAACGCCTTAAGAGTATTTTTTGTGGGGCTATGTTAAAACTCATGTCTGTACAGACAAGCCCGCTTCAATTGACGCATTGGAAGACAATATTGAAGCATTTAGTCTTCTGATACAGGCCGAAATGTTGGAAAGAGTATGCCAAAATTGGACTAAGAGGCGCAGTAAAGGTCAACATCCATTTTTCTGAATTTATTGTGTTTTTTTTTTTAATTTTTCCATAGCTCTTAAAAACCACCCTTTATGTGGGAGCTATATGTAAATCTGGACCGATATTGGTGAACATGTTGAGACGTCAAATAAAGCACCGCATTCAAAATCTTATATATAAAAATCAATTTGTGTTTGTTTGTGTGTTCCTTATAGACTCAGAAACGGTTGAACCAATTTTCTGAAATGTTCAATGATGGTGCATAATGAGCCCGTGGTGAAAATAGGGAACTAAATTTTTTTATATCTCAAGGGGGAGCGGACCCTCCCCCTTACCCTAATTTTCAGAAAGTCCAAATCTCAGAGATGGGTGGTGCGAATTAAGTGAAATTTTGTGTGCTCTCTTATAGTAACCTAAAACAAAAATTTGGTGTCGAAATTTCGGATGGGGTACCTAGGGGGGGCGCCCCACCCCAAAACCTACCAAATATATATATACACCAAACACGACAATATGGAACTCAAATGAAAGGTATTTAAGATTAGAAAACATATCTGATATCCTATTGTCGGGCCAAGAGTTTGGGAGACCACCCCAACCCCTGAAAGACCCCTAAACCGGACATATTTACCGACCATGGCAATATGGGACTCAAATGAAAGGTATTTGCGAGTAAAATATGAATCTGATATCCAAATTTGGGACAAAGTTTCTGGGGGTCCAACCCTACCCCAAAACAGTACTTATTTACTGACCATGACAAAATGGGACTTAAATAAAAGGTATTTGAGTGTAGAATACGAATCTGATATCCAGATGTGGGACCAAGTGTTTAGGGGCCGCCCATCCCCGAGAACGTCCCCCAACGAAGACAAATTTACGGCCATAGCAATATGGGGCTCAAAAAAGAGGTATTTTAGAGTAGAGCACGAATCTGATAAATATTTTCAATGCCAAGTCACTGAGTGACCGTCCCATTCCCCAAAACACCCTTCAAACCGGACATGTTTGCCGACTATGGAAAAATGGAGCTCAAATGAAGGGTATTTGGGAATAGACCATGAATGTAATTTCAATATTCGGGACTAACTGTCTAGGGGATTTTCCACTACCAAAACAACCCCCAATTTGGGTCTTCGAGACAGAGAAATACGATATTCATAGTTTTTAGGGCCCATACCCCAAACCGGACATATTTGCTGGCTTTTTCAATAAGGGGTTTAAATGAATGGTTTTTGAAGTAAGAAAGCGAATTTGATATCCAATTTTGAGGGCAACGGCAATATGGGGTTCAAATATATGAGAATAGAGCACGTTGCAGATATATTTTCAGGGCCCCTTAATCGGGCATATTTACCGACCATGTCAATGTGGGGCTTAAATGAAGGGAATTAGGGGGTAGAGCTAGAATTGATACCCATTTTCGGGACCAATTTTCTGGGGATCTACACCTTTCCCAAAATACCCCACAAACAGCAATTTTTTACTGACCATCATCCTGTAAACTCTTCTCAAAACCGATGGCAATATGGGGTTTAAATAAATGGGCCAAGTGTCTGGGGGACCACCTCACAGCCGAAAACACCCCAAAATCAGACATCATGGGAATATCGGGCTGAAATAAAGTATTTTAAGAACGGAGTACACCCTACATCCAAACTTAAATTCGTAGACCCATAAAGATCATATGGGATTCAGATAAAGGCACTTATATAGTTAAACTGTTTGTCAAGCGATATACTATTTTCGTTGCATGGTATTTCACTAAAAGATTTTTTTGTCGAAAATAAATATTCCAAGGAAAATTTTGTTCCATGTAAAGTAAACAACATAAACCGATCTCGGATCTTGATGCCTCGAACCGCTAGAGGTCGCAATTCTTATCCAATTTGGCTGAAATTTTGCACGAAATGTTTTGTTTAACTTCCAACAACTGTGCTAAGTATGGTCTAAATTGGTTCGTAACCTGATATAGCTCCCACATAAGCCAATCTCGAATCTTGCTTTCTTAAGCCGCTAGAGGGCGCAATAATTATCCGATTTGGCAGAAAGTTTGCACGAAATGTTTTGTTTTAACTTTCAACAACTGTGTTAAGTATGGTTTAAATTGATTCATACCCTAATATAGCACCCATATACACAGATCTCGAATCTTGACATCTTAGGCCACTAGAGGGCGCAAATACTACCAGATTTGTCTAAAATTTAGCATGAAGTGTTTTGGTTTGACCATCAACAACTGTGCCAAGTGTGGTCTAAATCGGTTCATAAGCTTATATAGATTCCATATAAACCGATCTCGGATCTCGCTTTCTTAAGCCGCTAGAGGGCGCAATAATTATTAGATTTGGCTGAAATATGCAAGAAGTGTTTTGTTTTAACTTTCAACAACTGTGCCAAGTATGGTCTAAATTGGTTCGTAACCTGATATAGCTCCCATATAAGCCAATCTCGAATCTTGGCTTCTTAAGCCGCTAGAGGGCGCAAATACTACCAGATTTGTCTAAAATTTAGCATGAAGTGTTTTGGTTTGACCATCAACAACTGTGCCAAGTGTGGTCTAAATTAGTTCATAACCTTATATAGCTTCCATATAAACCGATCTCGGATCTCGCTTTCTTAAGCCGCTAGAGGGCGCAATAATTATCCGATTTGGCTGAAAGATTGCAGGAAGTGTTTTGTTTTTACTTTCAACAACTGTTCTAGGTATGGCCTAAATCGGTTCATAACCTGGTATAGTTGCCATACAAACCGATCTCGGATCTTGACATCTTGAGCCGCTGGAGGGCGCAATAATAATCCAATTCAGCTGACAGTTTGCACGAAGTGCTTTGTTTAAACTTTCAACAACTGTGCCAAGTATGGTTTAAATTGATTTATAACCATATAAACCGCTTTCGGACTGATCTCCCGATTATATTTCATGAGCCTCGCGATCATACTCTAGAAACATTGTAACATTGCTGAAACATTGTAACTGGACCTCCAATATACGTGTTTAGTACGGCGTGAATCAGTCCAAAACCTAATAAAGCTCTCATATAAACTGACCTAGCGATTTTATTTCTTGAGCCCCTTAGGGCGAAATTTTGCACAACGACTTCTATTATGGTCTCCATCATCAAATCCAAGTATGGGCCTGATATAGTTCTAAAGGGTGATTTTTTTGAGGTTAGGATTTTCATGCATTAGTATTTGACAGATCACGTGGGATTTCAGACATGGTGTCAAAGAGAAAGATGCTCAGTATGCTTTGACATTTCATCATGAATAGACTTACTAACGAGCAACGCTTGCAAATCATTGAATTTTATTACCAAAATCAGTGTTCGGTTCGAAATGTGTTCAAATTTTGACAAATTTTGTTCAGCGATGAGGCTCATTTCTGGTTGAATGGCTACGTAAATAAGCAAAATTGCCGCATTTGGAGTGAAGAGCAACCAGAAGCCGTTCAAGAACTGCCCATGCATCCCGAAAAATGCACTGTTTGGTGTGGTTTGTACGCTGGTGGAATCATTGGACCGTATTTTTTCAAAGATGCTGTTGGACGCAACGTTACGGTGAATGAACACATTTCGAACCGAACACTGATTTTGGTAATAAAATTCAATGATTTGCAAGCGTTGCTCGTTAGTAAGTCTATTCATGATGAAATGTCAAAGCATACTGAGCATCTTTCTCTTTGACACCATGTCTGAAATCCCACGTGATCTGTCAAATACTAATGCATGAAAATCCTAACCTCAAAAAAATCACCCTTTACTACCATAGCTATTCGTATCCTAGAACTGCAAAGAACTTGAAAAATACAATCCATGGTGAAGGGCATATAAGATTCTGTCTGGGCCTGATTTTACTTTTTATACCCCCCACCATAGGATGGGGATATACTAGTCATTCCGTTTGTAACACCTCGAAATATTCATCTAAGACCCTATAAAGTATACAGCGGTCAAAAAAAGTATTCATCATTAGCAAAATTGATAATAAATTCACTTATTTTGGGTAATTGAAGAAAATTTAAAGTAAACAAATAATGCAGTTTTATGCAATAGTTTATTTTTCGTAATATGTTTTAAAATAAATTCAAAAAATAAATTTAATTAGCGCAAAAAATGCAATTTTATATAATAACACCAAAAACAGAACAAAAAAAGTATTCATCATTGATGTGCTATCATCAAAGTCAAATTCAAATATTATTTGGGAATCCCCCTTTTCTGTTTTATTTAGTAAAGGAGGCTTTGCCCTTGACAGCAAATATTTAATTTCATTGAAAATATAGTTTTTGTCAAAATGGGTCGTAAGCAAAACGAGGTTTCTGATGAGGTAAAAGTTTTGATAATAAAACACCACAGGAATGGTTTAACTCAAAAAACTATCAGTGAAATATTAAATAGACCACGATCTACTATACAATCCATCATCAGAAAGTGGACAGAAACGAAAACTGTTGACAATAAACCAAGATCTGGTCGACCAAAAGCACTTTCAGTTGGAGATGTGCGTTGGCTAGTGCGGCAAGTTCAGAAAACTCCGAAGACAAATGCGACCATTCTTCGTAAAAACACTATGGAATATTTAGGGAAGGAAGTTACTACACAAACAATTCGAAATACACTCAAAAGGCATAGTTACAGAGGAAGAACTGCACGTAAGAAGCCCTTTATAAATAAAATAAACCGAGTGAAAAGGCTAAACTTCGCAAAAATGTATGTAAAACAGCCCGAATCATTTTGGAAAACAGTCATTTTTGCAGACGAGAGCAAGTTTAATCTTTTTGGGTGCGATGGAAAGGTCATAGTGTACAGAAAACCAAATACAGAGCTTGAAGAACGAAACACAGTTGCTACTGTAAAACATGGTGGAGGTGGTTTAATGGTTTGGGGGTGTATGGCGGCTTCAGGAGCGGGAAATCTTGAAATTATTAATGGAGTAATGGATCATAAGTATTACATTGACATTTTAAAGAGGAATTTAAAAGATAGTGCTGTAAAACTTGGGCTTGGTAATAACTTTCAATATTATCAAGATAATGACCCCAAACATTCTGCTTTAAATACCAAGATGTGGATGCTGTATAACTGCCCCAAAGTCATTAAAACTCCCCCTTAAAAGTCCCGACTTGAACCCAATTGAACATCTTTGGGAACATCTCGAACGCAAATTGAGAACGCGCAATTTTTCGAGCAAGAGTCAAATGCAACAGGTGATAATGGAGGAATGGACTAATATAGACCAAAATATAACCGCTAAATTAGTCCAATCGATGTCAAACCGTTTAAAAGAAGTTATAAGACGCGGTGGTCGAATAACAAAGTATTAATTTTTTTAAATTATGTTATTTATTTTTTTGTTTTTTTGCAATGATGAATACTTTTTTTGTTTAATTTTTTGTGTTCAGCTGTAAAATGGCCCTTTTTGTTCCAATAAATACTATTTTTTTCTTTAAAAACAATGAAATTGTGTACATATATATCACACAAGCACTACTGCATCATTAGTTTAATATGTTTTTATTCCAATTGTCTTTTGTAGACTTATTAAAAAAAAAAACATTGAATGATGAATACTTTTTTTGACCGCTATATAAATTCTTAATCGCCTCGACGTTCTGAGTCTGAGCCGTCCGCCCAACCGTCCGTCAAAATCACGATAGTGGTCGGACGCGTAAAGCTAGCCGCTTGAAATTTTGCACAGATACTTTTTATTGATGTAGATCGATGGGGATTGCAAATGGGCTATATCGATTCAGATTTGGATATAGCTCCCATATAAACCGATCTCCCGATTTGACTTATTGAGCCCCTGGAAGCCAACATTTAATTTTATAACCGGTTTCGTTGAAATTAGAAACGAGGAGTAGTTTTAAGCCTCCCAATATAGGACCCAAATATGGTTCAGATCGGACTTTATTTAGATATAGCCGTCATATAGACCGATCTGCCAATAAAGGGTCTGAAGCCCATAGAAGATTTATTTATTACCCGATTTCGCTGAAATTTGAAACAGTGGGTTCATTTTAGCCTATAGACATCTGACCTAAATATGAATGGCAGCGGCGTACTCCACTCGACTGACCCAACTGCTTGATAAAAGCACTCCTTGTTCCGATGATATAATGACGCAGTGGCAAACTATTGTCCACTTCATGGAAAATGCCGCGAAATCTGTGCTAGAGTACCAGAAGCCTCCTCCAAGAAACCCATGGTACGACCAAGAGTGTCGAGATGCTACTGACTCTAAGAATGCGGCACATAGAGCAACCTTGCAATTAGTAGCAACGAGGTATCGGGAGAAAAAAAGAGAGGAGAAACGTCTATTCCGCAGAAAGAAAAAGGAAATGCAAAGACGTGAGTGTAAGCGCATTGAGATGTACAGGAGTCAGAATGAAGTCCGGAAATTCTACCAAAGAATTAAACATCAAATCGATGGCTTTGGTGCAGGCACAACCTCCTGCAGAGACAAAGAAAGAAATCTGGTAAATGACACAGATAACATGCTGAGGACATGGAAAGATCATTTTACCCAACTTCTAGTGCCCGATGATGGCGGCGAAGAGGATACCGCAGAACCAATCCCTGATGATGGTATAGAATGTTTACCTCCTAGTCAGAATGAGGTCCAAGTAGCAGTGACCCGACTAAAGACCAACAAGGCAGCAGGAGCCGACAGGTTACCCGCTTAACTATTTAAGACCGAAGGCAACACGCTGATCAGGCGTACGCATCAGTTTATCTGCGCAATCTGGCTAGAAAAACGCATTCCCGATGATTAGAAACTCGGCCTACTATGTTCCGTACACAAGAAAGGAGACAATAGGGAATGTACCAATTACAGAAGAATAAGTCTTCTCCTAAAGAACAACAAGGCAGCAGAAGCCGACGGGTTACCCTCTAAACTATTTAAGACCGGAGGCGATACGCTGATAAGGCGTATGCATCAGCTTATCTGCGCAATCTGGATAGAAAAATGCATACCCGATGATTGGAACCTCGGCATACTATGTTCCCTACACAAGAAAGGAGACAAGAGGGAATGTGCCAACTACAGAGGAATAAGTCTCCTCCCCATCGCATACAATATGCTCTCGAGAGTACTGTGTGAAAGATTAAAACCTAAAGTCAATGAGATAAATGGGCCCTATCAATGCGTCTTTAGACCTGGTAAATTCACCCTCGACCAGATATTCACACTGCGCCAAATCGTGGAAAAGACCCGAGAAGGTCAACTCAACATCTACCATCTCTTTGTTGACTACAAGGCCACCTTCGATACTCCTTTACGTTCAATGGTATTTCAAGCCAAGTCTGAGTTTGGTATCCCTGCAAAATTAATAAGACTCTGCAGGATAACACTTGCTGATACGCGTTCCTCGGTAAAAATAGGAAAGAATCTCTCCGAACCATTCAACACCAAACGGGGTTTCAGACAAGGAGACAGCCTATCGTGTGATCTCTTTAATATCCTGCTGGAGAAGATTATTCGAGATGCAGATGTGAATAGATATGGCACAGTAATCACAAGAGAACACATGCTACTCGCCTATACCGACGACATCGACATCATAGGTCGGTCACCGGAAGTAGTAACTGCAGCCTTTGATAGAATCGAAAGAGAGTCAGTGAAAATGGGTCTGGCCGTAAATAAAGATAAGACGAAATGGATGGTTTAACTCCCAAAACGCCTTGCACAACCAAGCAGATAAAGAAAATGAGGAAGTTGTGAACCCCAACTTTGAGATAATCAGCAACTTTCTCACCCTAGGCACCGCCGTAACCGGAACAAATGGCACCAGTTTTGAGATGCAAATTTTGCCCATGAACATTCCACTAAGGAAAGCCACTATTCCTTAGTGGACTTCTCAGATATCAATGAGTGCAGCCCAATTCAAGTTTAAGCTCAATGATAAGGGGCCTCCTTTTTATAGCCGAGTCCGAACGGCGTGCCCCAGAGCGACACCTCTTTGGAGAGAAGTTTTACATGGCATAGTACCTCACAAATGTTGCAAAAATTAGGAGGGGAAAACCACCGCTGAAAATTTTTTTCTGATGGTCTCGCCAGGATTCGAACCCAGGCGTTCAGCGTCATATCCGGACATGCTAACCTCTGCGCTACGGTGGCCTCCAGTTTTGAAATAAAGCGAAGAATAATTTAGGCAAACAGATGCTACTTTGGACTAATTAGGCAGTTAGGCCAACTCTCGACAGACAAAGTTTACACTATACAAGACACTGATACTACCCGCGTTGTTATATGGTTATGAGGCACTTGTGGGTACTGGGTACTTGTGAAAAGAGGCTTGGTAGTGCTTGGAGTATTTGAAGTGTTTGAGAGAAAGATTCTTCGTAAAATATATGGACCAGTTTGCCTTAATAGAGAATATATGCGACGTATGAACCACGAGCTGTATGAGCTGTATGAGGACGATAGCTTAGTTCACACATCAAAATACAACGGCTGCGTTGGCTAGATCATGTTTATCAGAAGATGGATGAAGAAGCTCCAGCAAAGAAGTCTTTTGAAGGCAAACACAGTGGTACACGCATACCGGGAAGACCAAAAGCCCGATGGAAAGTTCCAGTGGTGGGAGACACCTCGAAGAGAGGTGTAGAGAGAGATTTTAGAATGAGCGCAGAAGATCGAGGCGCTTGGAACGCTACGTTCTACGTTCGGCTATTGGAACAAATGTTCTAGCATACTACAGCAAAGCCATTGTAAATAGTTTTTCCCATCTAAATCATGCATCAAAATGGAAATCGAAAGAAAAGTGCCTTTGTAAATTGCAAAATATTGGGTTGCCCAAAAAGTAATTGCGGATTTTTTAAAAGAAAGTATATGTATTTTTAATAAGGCTTAGAATGAATTTTAATCAAATATACTTTTTTTACACATTTTTTCTAAAGCAAGCTAAAAGAAACAACTGATAACTGGCAGAAGAAAGAGTGCAATTACAGAGTCATAAGTTGTGAAAAAATTTGTCAACGCCGACTATATGAAAAATCCGCAATTACTTTTTGGGCAACCCAATACAAAGCCTGTCTCGGCCAAAATTTCAAAAAATAAATTTTAAAATTCAAATATATCCGAAACTAGTGGATATATTGTGTACCTTAGGAGGAAATTTTGCGCATGATCTCAATAACACCACAGCTCCAGCCATTTAAAATTTCAAAGATTAACCACTATCCATTCACATATGGCATATATGTGTCTTAAAATTTTCCAAATTTTTTTCATATATTTGAACCTAGAACGAATACTCAAATGGCGCTTTTATGTGTGAACAAAGGCCCACGAATATCCCACTAAGGAACAGGGTGAAACATCTCTCATATCAATGAGTGTTGTCCGAATAAAGCGTAATGATAAGAGGCCTCCTTTTTGTAGCCGAGCTCCAACGGTGTGCGACACCTCTTTGGAGAGACATTTTTACATGGCACAGTGTTGGCATTAGGAGGAGAAAACCACCACTGAAAATTTGTTCTGATGGTCTCGCCAGGACTCGAACCCAGGCGTTCAGCTTCATAGGCGGACATGCTAACCTCTGCGCTACGGGGTGTGTGCATTAGCCTTAAACATACTTCGATTTTCATAAAATTTTAGCTGATCAGACATTTCTGGCCTAAACATGCATACATGGTGTATTCGGCATGTATTTGCTTATTTTTATTGCCTAAGTCCTTTTATCATGTTTTCAAATAATTACCATATATGCTTATGTTTTCCTTGTTTCTTCTCAAAGCCATTGGTAATTGCTTATTTCATATCCATGCTCAAATTAGAAACCGAAAATAAAACAAAAGAAAAACAAAGCTACATTGGCAACATTCCTACAACAAAATAATTGCATGCCGTAATTCAGACAGCTCTGGCATTTTTATATGAAATTCCTTTAGAGTGTGTAATCAAAGGTCATGGCGTTTGTTCCACCAAACGACCAGATAAGAAGAACAAGCATCACAACAGAACGATTTGTAGGCACATCCATCCAGCAAGGAAACGCCACATTAAAGTCACGCATACGAGTGATGCGTATGTAGAATTACTCCAAGTTCCATTATCTGCTTTATTGCTACATAAATGACGGAGACGACGACGCCAGGAGAGGGAGGAGGAGAGCAGTATAAAATGCTGTTACTTCCTTTGGGTAAAAGCAGCAGCCAGGTTTTAAATGGAGGTTTGTTGTGTTTTTCCAACTTGTTTTCGTTTTTTTGCATTCATTTCATTTCAGTCAAAAATGGCCAATTGGCTGGAAACAACTTTTCCCTCCAACCACTGCATTGAAAACTTTGTGCCACCTCTTCTGGCTTTTGTATGAAAATTAGAAACATTGTGCTTAACATTTTATTATGCAATTATGTTTCAAAAATTTATGGCTAAGTGATAAAAAACATTTTGCCTCTCCCTCCCTCTCCCTCCCTCTCCCTCTCTCTTTCTGGCTTGTCGGGCGAGTAGGTGTAACATTGACAACAAACAACGGCACTAAACCACCAACATCCTGGATTGCTCTTCTCTAGACTTTGGATTATGTTGCGAATGAGAGGAAACGCGCGCGAAAAGCACGTAAATTATTTTATGAGTCACTAAGTGTGAAGTTTACTTTTTGAGTTTTGATGTTCGAGTGGCGGCGCTGGGGGTGCTGGGAAATTTTCAGAAGTTTTTCTGTTAACAAAATAAATCACCTTCATCTCCATTTTGCTAACGAATTTCTAATGACAGTCATTTTTATGGGTCTTTTAAAAGCAAACAAAGTAGTCACCTGATGTTCTGGTCCCTTCCAAATGAGGTGTTGGGGAGACTATTACCTGAAAGTTAGTTATTGCAGTTGTTTTTTTTTTAAGAGAGAGAGAGAAGCAAGATTATATCTACAGGGGAAATGGCCAAGCTTGCTGTGGATTTTTCATAGAAAAGTTTTCGCTCAATTTCTGAGTTAAAGGAAAGTTGGTGATTGTGGACCCTTCGACTTTAAGGACACTCGATGGTATTACCAATAGCTGCTGACGTTCTATGTAATGAACATTTTGCAGTTTTCATGATAGAACCTCAAGGAGGTCACCGTAGCGCACAGGTTAGCATGTCGTCCGCCTATGACGCTGAACGCCTGGGTGCAAATCCTGGCGAAACCATCAGAAAAATATTTTAGCGGTGGTTTTCCCCTCCTAATGCTGGCAACATTTGTGAGGTACTATGCCATGTAAAACTCATCTCCAAAGAGGTGTTGCACTGCTGCACGACGTTCGGACACGGCTATAAAAAGGAGGCCCCTTATCATTGAGCTTAAAAGGTGAATAGGACTGCACTCATTGATATGAGAGAAGTTTGCCCCTGTTCCTTAGTGGAATGTTCATGGGCAAAATTTACAAATTTGCATTAACCTCAAGTCGATTAGGTTGGATTTTTCTCCGTTTGCATCCCTGTCCATATATAGAGAAAAACTAAAATCGGTTTCAATCACGAAATTAATTGATCCAATTAATTTTTTAATTAAAACTGTTGCAATCACGAAAATGAAAACATCAATCACAATTTTTGAGGGAGAAATGGACAACATTTTTATTAAAAAGAAGAAAAAAAAATTGCAAATTTTGTCCATGAACATTCCACTGAGGAACAGGGGCAAACAAGTAAAAAGGTATTAAATTCGACTGGAACGAATCTTATATACCCTCCACCACATATAACGCATTTATCAAGTTCTGTGAATGACTTTTTCACTACATATATGAGCTACTTCAAATTATTGGCCGATATGGACCGTACTTGTCATGACTGATGGAATCATAGAAAAACAAGTAAAAAGGCATTAAGTTCGGCCGGGCCGAACTTTGGATACCCACCACCTCGGGTATATATATAAACCCCCTTTCGTTACACTCCGATGAAAATTGGTTAACTTATGCACCCAAATTCGGCACGGACATTGAATGGTCTACTGAAGTCACTTTTGAATTTTGTAGTTCAAATTTCAACAAAATCGGGTTATAAATAAAGCTTTTATGAGCTTGAGACCCTTAACCGGCATATCGGTCTAAAGGACAGCTATATCTAAATACAGTCCTATTTTTAGCATATTTGGGGCGGATGTCGGGAGACCTAAAACTACCCACTGTTTCAAATTTCAGCGAAATCGGTTAAAAAATAAAGCTTTTATGGGCTTCAGACCTTTTATCGCCAGATCGGTCTCTATGGTAGCTATATCTAACTATAGTCCGATCTGAACTGTATTTGGGTCCTATGTTTGGAGGCGTAAGACTACCCACTGTTTTAAATTTCAGCGAAATTGGTCAATAAATAAAGCTTTTATGGGCTTCAGACCCATTATCGGGAGATCGATCTACATGGCAGCTATATCTAACTATAGTCCGATCTGAACTGTATTTGGGTCAGATGTTGGTAGGCCTGAAACTACTCACTGTCTCGAATTTCAGCGAAATCGGTTAAAAAATAAACCTTTTATGGGCTTCAGACCCTTTATCAGGAGATCGGTCTAAATGGCAGCTATATCTAAATATAGTCCGATCTGAACCATATATAAGTTCGAAGTTAAGAGGCCTGAAGATATTCACTGTTTCTAATTTCAGCGAAATCGGTTAAAAAATAAAGCTTTTATGGGCTTTAGACCCTTTATCGGCAGATCGGTCTATATGGCAGCTATACCTAACTACAGTCCGATCTGAACCATATTTGGCTCAGATGTCGGGAGGCTTAAAATAACTCACTGTTTAAGATTTCAGCGAAATCGGTTAAAAAATAAAGCTTTTATTGGCTTCAGACCCTTTATCGAGAAATCGGTCTCTATGGCAGCTATATCTAACTATAGTCCGATCTGAACTGTATTTGGGTCAGATGTTGGTAGGCCTGAAACTATTGACTCTTTCAAATTTCAGCGAAATTGGTCAATAAATAAAGCTTTTATGGGTTTTAGACCCTTTATCGGCAGATCGGTCTATATGGCAGCTATATCTAAATATAGTCCAATCTGATCCATATTTGGGTCTGATGTAGGGAGGTCCAAAGCTACTCACTGTTTAAAATTTCAGCGAAATCGGTTAAGAAATAAAACTTTTTTGGGCTTCAGAACCATTATCGCCAGATTGGTCTCTATGGCAACTATATCTAACTATAGTCCGATCTGAACCGTATTTGGGTCAGATGTTGGCAGGCCTGAAACTATTCACTCTTTCAAATTTCAGCAAAATCGGATGAAAAATTATGTTTTTAAGGGCATTAGACCCTTTATCATCATATCGGTTTATATAGCAGCTATATCCAAATATGGTCGATGATCATGACATTTTAAGTCAATCTAAAGCGTAAAGCTAGCCGCTTGAAATTTTACACAGATACCTCCTATTTATGTAGGTCGCTGGAGACTGTAAATGGGTCATATCAGTTCAGATTTGCATATAGCCCCCATATAAACCGATCTCTGGATTTGAATTCGTGAGCCCTTAGAAGCCTAAATTTTTACCCGATTCGTCTGAAATTTGGCACAAAGACTTGTGTTATGACTTTCAAAATCCATAGCAAGTGTGATCCGTATCGGTCTATAAATAGATATAGCCTTCATATATACCGATCTATCGATTTGTTTTCTTGAACCCCTAGCAGCCTCAATTTTCATCCGAATTGGCAAAAATTGGAACAAGGACCGAATAGGTCCATAAATAGATATAGCCCCCTTATAAACCGATCCCTCGATTTGATTTCTTGGGTCGCTAGAAGCTTCAATTCGCATCCGATTTCTCTGAAATTTGCAACAAAGACTTGAATTACGATCCACATCTATGCCAAGTATGGTCCGAATCGCTCTATAACCTGATATAGCTGCCATATAAACCGATCTACCGATTTGATTTCTTGGGCCCCTAGAAGCCTCAATTTTCATCTAATTTGGCCGAAATTTTGAAAAAAAGGCTTGAGTTATGACTTCGAATATCCATGTCAAGTATGATCCGAATCGGTCCACAAAGAGATATAGCTCCCATATAAACCGATCCCCCGATTTGATCTCCTGAGCCCCTTAAAGCTTTAATTTTTGAATAATTTGGCTGACATTTATCCATGACAAGTATGATCCGAATGGGTTTATAAACAGATATAGCACCCATATAAACGGATTCTCGGATTTGACTTCTTGAGCCCTTAGAAGCTTCAAGTTTCATTCGATTCGGCTGAAATTTGGACTAAAAACTTATGTTATGACTTACAACATCCATGCTAAGTACGATTTGAATCGGATCACCTGGAAGTCGTAATTTTTGTCCAATTTTGGCTAAAATTTTGCACTAAGTGTCCTGTATGATCTCCAATAATTGGGCTAAGTACGGTCCGAATCGGTCTATAACCTAATATAGCTGCCATATAAACCGATCTACCGATTTGACTTTTTGAGCCCCTGCAGTCTGTAATGTTTTTCCGATTTGGCTAAATATTTGCAAGCATTGTTCGGTTTTGACTTCCAACAACTGTGCCAGGTACGGTCCAAATCGGTCTATAACCTAAAATAGCTCCTACATAAATCGATTTCCTGATTTGACTTCTTGAACCCCCAGAAGCCCCATATTTTGTTGGATTTGGCTGAAATCTTTGGCTAGAGTTTAGTTATGACTTCCAACAACTGTGGTAAGTACGGTCCGAATCGGTCTATAACCTGATATAGCTCCCATTTAAACCGCTCTCCCGATTTCACTTCCAAGCCGCAATGTTTGTCCGATTTGGCTAAAATTTTGCACTATGTGTTCTGTACGACTTCCAATAACTGGGCTAAGTACGGTCAAAATCGGTATATAACCTGATATAGCTCCCATATAAACCGATCTCTCGATTTGGCTTATTGAGCCTCTGGAAGCCGCAGTTTTTGACCGATTTGGCCGAAAATTTTGTACATAGTGTTATGACTTATGACTTTTAACAACTGTGCCAAGTACGGACCAAATTGGTCTATAACTTGATATAGGTTAGGTTAGGTAAGAGCTGCAATCCTTTACAGACTCACTTAGACAATTTTAGGTCCATTGTGATACCACAGTAGCGACAGACCAAGGCTTTTGGCGGGAATCGAACCCACGACCCCTGCACTGGTAATCCAAGCAGGCTACCAACTCGGCTACCTGGACGCCTGATAAAGCTCCTACCTAAACCGATCTCCTGATTTGACTACTTGAGCCCCTGGAAACCGCAATTTTTGTCCGATTTTGGCCAAAAATTTTGCACATAGTGTTCTGTTTGGAATTTTAACAACTGTGCCCTGTCTATAACCTGTTATAGCTCCCATATAAACCGGTCTCTCGATTATCCTTGTTCGATTTCTAGAAGATTCAAGTTTTGCTGATTTGACAGAAGTTTTTGAGCACTATCCAATAAAAACAAAATTGCGTTCCTCAAATGAAGATTTGGCAACCCTAACAAATTTTGGAAGTGCCGAGTTGACCACATTTATGGGCCTGCTAAGGGGCGGCCAGACCTAAAAGGTTGACATTTGTGCGTGATCTCTTTATCACTTCAGCTCTAACCATTTAAAATTCAATAGCGCCTGTTCTCAAAAGGCAGATTTTTAACGAATTCCTTTATCTTGGGTCTAAACTTTTTGAGCCTCTAGAGGGCGCAATTCTTGTCCGATTTAACTGAAATTTTGCACGTAGTGTTTTGGTAGCACTTTCAACAACTGCGCTTAGTATGGTTTACATCGGTCTATGTTTTGATATAGCTGCCATATAAATCGATCTTTGGTCTTGACTTCTTGAGCCTCTAGAGGGCGCAATTGTCATCCGATTTTATTGAAATTTTGCACGTAGTGTTTTGGTAGCACTTCCAACAACTATGCTTAGTATGGTATTAATCGGTCTATGTTTTGATATAGCTGCCATATAAACCGATCTTGGGTCTTGACTTCTTGAGCCTCTAGAGGGCGCAATTCTCATCCGATTTTATTGAAATTTTGCACGTAGTGTTTTGGTATCACTTTCAACAAATGTGCTAAGTATTATTAAAATCGGTTCATAATCTGGTATAGCTGTCATATAAACCGATCTTGGTTCTTGACTTCTTGAACCAATGGAGCGCGCAATTCTCATCCGATTTTATTGAAATTTTGCACGTAGTGTTTTGGTATCACTCCCAACAACTACGCTAAGTATGGTTTAAATCGGTCCATGTTTTGATATAGCTGCCATATAAACCGATCTTGGGTCTTGACTTCTTGAGCCAGTAGAGCGGGCAATTCTCATCCGATTTAACTGAAATTTTGCACGTAGTGTTTTGGTAGCACTTCCAACAACTATGCTTAGTATGGTATTAATCGGTCCATGTTTTAATATAGCTGCCATATAAACCGATCATGGGTCTTGACTTCTTGAGCCTCTAGAGGTCGCAATACTTGTCCAATTTAACTGAAATTTTGCACGTAGTGTTTTGGTATCACTTTCAAGAAATGTGCTAAGTATGATTCAAATCGGTTCATAATCTGGTATAGCTGTCATATAAACCGATCTTGGATCTTGATTTCTTGAGCCAATAGAGCGGGCAATTCTCATCCGATTTGGCTGAAATTTTGTACAACGGCTTCTCTCATGACCATCAACATACGTGCCTAATATGGTCTGAATCGATCAATAGCTTGATACAGCTCCCATATAAACCGATCTCCCGATTTTGCTTATTGAGCCCCTACAAGGCGCAATTCTTATCCGAATGAACTGAAATATTACACAATGACTTCTATTCAGTGTTCAGCATTCATTTATGGTCCGAATCGGACTATAACTTGTTTTTTTTTTTTTTTTTGTTATCAAATAGTGATTTATCATCTACGCATTCAAATTTTTTAGATGTTACAATCTCATGGCTACAATTAGTATGCTAAAATAGTATGGCAGAACAAATAACGCTTTCCAAATCAATTTCCTATATAGTACACCCACTGTTTTAAGCTCGCAATTAAACTTTGCGCGACTGCAATTGCAAATAATCGTCAATTAACAACAATGCACAAATATTTACATTTTATGTGTGCAAATAAATTAAATATGGACAGTCAGTAGCCACAGCAGCTACAGTCAATCATTAGACTTTAATTACTTTTTGAATCCATTACAGATTTACAATTAAGCTTAGTATCCATTACTCATCCTTGATTGTAATGGCACTCACTCACAATAATTAAGCATAACATCAAAAAAAAAAAATCAGTAAATACTTTACGGTCATGTTAAAGTGGGAAGAAGATGTGTGTAGTTTTAAAATATTGTAGATAAAGGAGAAGCTGATAAATTTAAAGGTTTATCGAAAACCATTTATACAACAAGTTAAAAGGCGTCAAGTTCGGCTGGGATGAACTTTGGATACCCACCACCTCGGGTATATATGTAAACCACCTTTCGTCAAAATCCGGTGAAACATGCATACCTTAAGCCCCATAGTAGCTATATCGAAATGTGTTCCGACTTGGACCAAATACTTATAAGTACAAGTCATTGTTAAAAATATTGGTCTTTTTAGTTGATATATCTAAAAATAAACCGATCTGAACCATATATGACATGGATGTCGAATAGTCTTACCTATGCCACTGTGTCAAATTTCAGTGAAATCGGATTATAAATGCGCCTTTAAAGGGGCCTTTAAATTGAAATCGAGATATCGGTCTATATTGCAGCTATATTTAAATCTGGCCCGATCTGAACCAAATTGAAGAAGAATGTCGAAGGTCCTATTTTAACTCAGTGCACCAAATTTGGGCGAAATCGGGCAATAAATGCGCCTTTTATGGCCCCAAAACCTTAAATCAAGAGATCGGTCTATATGACAGCCATAACCAAATCTGGACCGATCTGCGCCCTATTGCAGAAGTATGTCCAAGGGCTTAACACAACTTACTGTCCCAAATCTTGCCGACATCGGGCAATAAATGCACCTTTTATGGCCCCAAAACCTTACATCGAGAGATCGGTCTATATGACAGCCATAATCAAATCTGGACCGATCTGCGCCCTATTGCAGAAGTATGTCCAAGGGCTTAACACAACTCACTCTACCAAATTTCAGTGAAATCGGACAATAAATGCGCCTTTTATGGGCCTAAAACCTTAAATCGAGAAATCGGTCTATATGACAGCTATATCCAAATCTGGTCCGATCTTCGCCAAATTTCAGAAATATGTCAAGGGGCTTAACATAACTCACTGTCCTAAAGTTTGGCGAAATCAGGCAATAAATGTGGCTTTTATGGGCCTAAGACCCTAAATCGGAGGATCGGTCTATATGGCAGCTATATGCAAATCTGGTCCGATCTTCGCCAAATTGCAGAAATATGTCAAGGGGCTTAACATAACTCACTGTCCTAAAATTTGAAGAAATCAGGCAATAAATGGGCCTTTTATGGGCGCAAGACCTTAAATCGAGAGATCGGTCTATATAAGAGCTATTTCCAAATCTGAACCGATCTGAGCCAAATTCAAGAAGGTTGTTGAAGGGCCTAACAAAACTCACTGCACCAAATTTCAGCAAAATCGGATAATAAATGTGGCTTTTATGGGCCTAAGACCCTAAATCGGCGGATCGCTCTATATGGCAGCTATATCCAAATCTGGACCGATCTGGGCCAAATTGAAGAAGAATGTCGAAGGGCCCAAGACAACTCAATGTCCCAAATTTCAGCAAAATCGCATAATACATGTGACTTTTATGGGCCTAAGACCCCAAATCGGCGGAGCGGTCTATATGGGGGCTATATCAAGATATAGTCCAATATAGCCCATCTTCGAACTTAACCTGCTTATGGACAAAAAAAGAATCTGTGTAAAATTTCAGCTTAATTTCTCTATTTTTAAAGACTGTAGCGTGATTTCAACAGACAGACGGACGGACATAGCAAAATCTATAGGCTATGGTCTTCATCAAGGGATGGGGCAGTAAATTTGCGACGGAATGCATGTTGGTATTCTTGGGCAAGCAAAATGAAGGTTTGGTCGCAGAGAAGTGGGAGGTCTGCCACAACGAGGAGAAGGAGGAAGGACTCTCTTTGTGGTTGGCATTGATCAAATCTCCGTGACAAGTTTGGCCAAGACTAAAGGCATGGCGCACTATGAGAGCAAAGCTGTCTTTTTCAAGATTGGGAAGACTAGGATAGGCAGAAATTTTCATTCTGCGACATCAGGCCGTATAGTGGCAGGTGACTTAACACCGCGCAATAAACAGGGGGCCGACAATGAGACAATCACGACATCTCTCTAGAAAGACTAGGAGAAGCAAAGATCCTAATACTAAAATATCAGGCAGTGCAGTGGCGAGAGATCCAACACATCCTAAGAAACAGGAACCCGACAACGGACCCATCACCGACTTCCAGATTCGGAATACTGGGTTAGGTAAAGATCCTAATACTGAAACATTAGGCAGCGCAGCGACAGGGGACTCAATGCAACCCAACCAATAGAGAGCCGATGATTGTACCAAAGAAGGCCAAGTACAGGGAATGGAAACCCAATACAGCTTAACGAACAGTCACTCGACGATGAACCCATTTCCGACTTTATAAAGAGTCGGAAGGCTAGACTAGGCAAAGAACCTACAACGATGACATCAGGCAGTGCAGTGGCAGAAAAGCCAATGATATGAAATAAGATTACCAGAGCGGCAAAACGTGCCTCTTGGAAGCTTTTCTGCGAACAGGTCGATAGCGTTAATGACGCCGCCAAGATAGAAACCCACGTCCAAACAGAAAATTAAGTAGACAACATGGGAGTGAGAGCAGAAACAACGGAGGCATGTTGAGGCTTTAGATAAAACCCCACCCAGCATGCCTCAGTCCTCAAGGGAAGGTCGGCCGAGATTGCCCTGCACGAGGTTGTGCATAAAATAGAAGAATCCTTCGATGCCGAAACGTACACCATGGCGGTATGCATTGCCATCGAGGGGGCTTTTAACAATGTGCGGATCGACACACTGATCCAATCCTTAGACCAGTACCGGGTGCAGCCGGTCCTTAGAGACAGGATAAACCATATGCTAAGGAACAGGTGGATAAATTGTGTGTCACATGACATAAATATAAGGGAGAAATTGGCACAAGACACGCCTCAGGGGGGGCATTTTGCGCCACTCCTATGGGTGACCACCATAAATGGCGTATTACGGATGCTGACTAAGGAGGGATTTGAACCCGTTTGCTACGCAGACGATGTTATAATACTTCTAAGCGGTAAGGATGCGGACGAGCTATGCAGAAGGGCCGAAAGGGTCTTGCATATGGCATATGACTGGGCTAGACCCAGAGGTCTCAATGTTAACCCAGAGAAGAGAGAAATATGCCTGTTCACGAGGAAGACGAAGGTGGGCCAATTTAAGGCACCACGTTTCCTGAATAAGACGATTTCGATGTCTGACAAGGTCAAATACTTAGGAGTGATCTTGGATAGGATACTGAATTGGAAGTGTCACATTCAGGAGCTTACTAAGAATGCTTACAGACGTTGGACACTATGTAGACGGGCCGTAGGCTCGAAATGTTGCCAGAATCTTAGGATAGACCACTGGCTCAACAGGAGCGTGATTAGACAAATACTAACTTACGCTTCAGTAGTTTGGTGGGCTGCTATGGAGGAACTGTGGAATGTAAGGATCATACAACAGTTTCAGAAAACATGTGGTCTTGGCATAGGCGGAGCGACCACGCTCACTATATCTGACCCATTGACATACAGATTAAGTGTGAGGCAGCCACTGCGGCAATGAGACTTAAGGCGATGGGAGAATGCATTGAGGATGGGAGCAGTTCTTACCATCGCGGTATAATCAAGACGACGATAGGAAACTGGGAATGGAAGTGGTTTCCGATACCTGAGACGACACTTGAGGTCGAGTGCGCGATACTGCTGCCAGCGGCATAGTCTTGGACTGGCGGAACCCTAGTATTGCCATCTGGAAGATCATGTTACACGGATCGATCAAAGCTAGATGGCAGTGTGGGCCTGGGGTCTACACTGAGGACAAAGGAACTAAGATCCGTTTAAGACTGCCTGGCCATAAGGGCAATAACAAACAGGAGTGTACAATGGAGATTAACGCCTTCTCTGAGGATAGCAAAATCAGCATAGTTTGGGTGCCGGGCCATAACGGAGTAAGGGGGAATGAGAAAGCAGGGGATTTGCCAGAGAACTGCCGTCGATAAACTTGGTTAACCCCAAGCCTTTCGGGTCGACTCAGTCCCAGTTAAGGGCGTGGGCAACGAACGCCCGATAGTCGATAGGACGGCGAAATTTCTATGAGGTGATCCTATAACTGAAAGGAAGTAAGAAAGAGGTCAGTATAGTTTTTAGTATCATAAAGGGACACATAGGATTACTAGTTCACTTATGCAAATTTGGTGCGGTGGAGACTTAACTTTCCGACTGTTTAACCAAAAATGTCTTCGCATTAAAATCCCTATCTTCGCATTAGAATCTCCCAGAACGATTTTAATATCATGGGCGTGGCAGCGGTCTAGGCGCTCGTAGAAAATATTCTTGGTCTGCTCGTCCTTGTCTTCCACAACAAAAGCTGATGTTAAAGAATTTGGCTTTTATGCGGATTGTGGCTAGCCTCTAAAAGATAGAGGCAAGGTATTTCAGTCTCCAACTAAGCACAAATCCAAATTCATGCCTCGTGTCATGATCGCTATTGAATTGTTTGTCACCGTTTGGTGTTGTAGTGACGTCATTCCCAGTCCATCGCACTTCTTGTAAGGCGGTAAAATCTGCCTTGTACTCCTCTAATACATCCGCCAACGCATATACTGCACCTTCCAGCTGAAGATTCGCAAATCATGATCCTTATTTGCGTTTATGTGGGTCGTCAATGTTATGGGGGTCCATTTTTATACCCTTCACCATAGGATGGGGGGTATACTAATTTCGTCATTCTGTTTGTAACTACTCGAAATATTCGTCTGAGACCCCATAAAGTATATATATTCTTGATCGCCGTGACATTTTATGTCGACCTATCCATGTCCGTCCGTCTGTCCGTCCGTCCGTCCGTCCGTCCGTCTGTCGAAAGCACGATAACTTCCGAAGGAGTAAAGGTAGCCACTTGAAATTTTGCACAAATACTTCTTATTAGTGTAGGTCGGTTGGTATTGCAAATGGGTCATATCGGTCCATGTTTTGATATAGCTGCCACATAAACCGATCTTGGGTCTTGACTTCTTGAGCCTCTAGAGTGCGCAATTCTTATCTGATTGGAATGAAATTTTGCACGACGTGTTTTGTTATGATATCCAACTACTGTGCCAAATTTGGTTCAAATCGGTTCATAGCCTGATATAGCTGTCATATAAACCGATCTTGGGTCTTGACTTCTTGAGCCTCTAGAGTGCGCAATTCTTATCCGATTGGAATAAAATTATGCACGAGGTGTTTTGTTATGATATCCAACAACTGTGACAAGTATGGTTCAAATCGGCCCATAACCTGATATAGCTGTCATATAAACCGATCTGGGATCTTGACTTCTTGAGCCTGTAGAGGTCGCAATTATTATCCGATTTGCCTGAAATTTTGTATGACGGATTCTCTCATGACCATCAACATACGTGTTTATTACGGTTTGAATCGGTCTATAGCCCGATACAGCTCCCATATAAATCGATCTCTCTATTTTACTTCTGGAGCCCCCAAAGGGCGCAATTATTATTCGAATTGGCTGACATTTTACACAGGTCTCCCACATGTAATTTAATTGTGGTCCAAACCGGACCATATCTTGATATCGCTCGAATAGCAGAGCAAATCTTTTCTTATATTCATTTTTGCCTAAGAAGAGATGCCGGGAAAAGAACTCGACAAATGCGATCTATGGTGGAGGGTATATAAGATTCGGCCCGGCCGAACTTAGCACGCTTTTACTTGTTACAATTCCTTTGTTTCTCATAGTGATTCTCATAGTTTTCCGAGGGCGGATGACTGGCCCAGCGCCCCAACCACATGGGTATTGTGGGATTGCATATCTATCCCTCGTTGTTTGAGGTGCTTGCTCCAAGAACCGAAGCTCGCCTCCAGCAGCCCCTAACCTGGGAACGCACGCTGATGTTGCTCATTGGTTATTTGAAGGCGCCAATAACTCGACTTGTCATCTCGACTTGTTGAAGGATGTAGAAGTGGGAAGCGTTGAACTTTGACACCCTGTATCTTACCATGTGAAAATTTGCCTCTAAGGAAACTCACCTCATTGGTGGATATCTTTTTATAATTACCCTAACCTAATAACACTGGCATGGAGACGGGCGGAAATGGCTCGCAAAACATTTCTGGCCCTCATATATTCCGCAGTTCCAGTGCCATCCTAGAATAACGAAGCATG
The DNA here is from genome assembly GCF_963082655.1 of Stomoxys calcitrans. Lineage (NCBI taxonomy): Eukaryota > Metazoa > Arthropoda > Insecta > Diptera > Muscidae > Stomoxys > Stomoxys calcitrans. Next base: position 210,692,975 of record NC_081552.1, read on the forward strand.
TATTGTTATTAATTCATCATATAATTACAATGATAGCAACATTTTGTAGTAGTCAAAATGAATCTTCCCTCTTATTCTATTGAAAAGCATGATTTTCTACCCCACAATCAGTGTGATACTCCTGTATTTGACCATCCAAATCAAATCAAACCCTTTTAGAATTTAAACGCCTGCTGCACCATTTCCTATAAACTCAACCAGCACCAAAAAAGAACATGGCAAGTCGTATACCAAAAACCAAAGACCATTGCAGCTTTTGTTGCCTTGGTCGTTATGGGAAATTTATTGCATTTGCTTGGTTGCAAACACACAACGAAAGTCTGACAAATGGTCAACGACCATTGTCAGGCGATTGTGGACATTTGAAGTTGAGAGGCCACTACGAATGGCAAGTGGCAAAAACATAACAGAATGTTAAGCTTGTCAAACAAACACCAACAATCGAATTGGTAACATTGAAGAGTTTTTTCAACCATATAGGGAGAAAATGCCAAATAATGAGAAGCAAAATCAACAATTAATCATAAATATTTATATGGGGGGGCGGCGAATAAATCAGAAAGTGGTCATGGCTATGATGCTGCTGCGGCAGTCAAAATAAATCGGAAAATAGTCATCTCTGAAATCGTATGAAAGGGAAACATTTTAGTGTTGTTATGGTTGGTGGCAATCTGATGTTATGATGCAGACTAATTTGCGACCATACCATTTGAAATCCTTCTTTATTATTGACAAATAAAAACTTGTAAAGTTCGGCAGTGACGACCACCACCATGAATAAATGAACCCTCCTCTTCTATAACAACTCCAACTCTCATATCCATGGTAATATGCAAATGCCCGCTGGTCGGGATCATATTAGATTTAGGTCCCGAGAACCCTTAAACATGTCACAGTTTCAGCGAAATCGGGCAACAAATCAGCTTTCTATGGGATTAAGACCCTAAATTGGAAGATTGGTTTAGATGGCAGCTACATCTAAATGTAGTCTGATCTGGACCATATTTGAGTCGGATGGCGGGAGGCTTAATACAAGTTACTGTGTCAAGTTCCAGTGAAATCGGGTAATGAATGCAGCTTTTAAGGGCCTAAAACCCTTAATTGGCAGATCGGTCTATATGACATCTATCTATTGGGTTGCCCACAAAGTAATTGCGGATTTTTTAAAAGAAAGTAAATGCATTTTTAATAAAACTAATATTATTCATGGTGGTTTATTTGCCCAATATATTGGGTTGCCCAAAAAGTAATTGCGGATTTTTTAAAAGAAAGTAAATGCATGTTTAATAAAACTTGGAATGAACTTTAATCAAATATACTTTTTTTACACTTTTTTTCTAAAGCAAGCTAAAAGTAACAGCTGATAACTGACAAGAAAGAATGCAATTACAGAGTCACAAGCTGTGAAAAAATTTGTCAACGCCGACTATATGAAAAATCCGCAATTACTTTTTGGGCAACCCAATATATATTAAAATGAACTTGTGTTTGTTTGTTTGTTTCTTTCTTTGTTTATGGGCTTGTAAATTTGTTTGTTCCGTATAGACTCAAAAACGGCTAAACCGATTTCTTTAAAAATTTTCACAGATTGTGGGGAGTGATCCGGAAGGCACAATAGGCTATATTATTTTTTTTTGATATCGCATTGGGGGCGGACCCTCCCCCTTACCCCAAAAGTACCAGCCAAAAATAAAAGTGGACCGATTGGGACAATATGGGACTTAAATGAAATGTATTCAAGAGTAGAGTACAAATTCCTTATTAAAAATTGGGTCCAAGTGATTGGGGGGGGGGCCGCCCCGACCCCAAAAACCCCCAAAATAGGTTTACTGGACGATAATGACAAAATGGGAATCGAATGAAAGGTACTCTGGAGTAGATTACGAATATGGTCCGGAAGGAACAATAGGGTATATAACTTTTTGATATCGCATTGGGGGCGGATCCTCCCCCTTACCCCGAAAGTACCAGCCAAAAATAAAAGCGGACCAATTGGGACAATATAGGACTTAAATAAAATGTATTCAAGAGTAGAGTACAAAATCCATATTAAAAATTGGGTCCAAGTGATTGGGGGGGGGGGGGGGGGGTGGCCGCCCCGACCCCAAAAACCCCCCAAAATAGGTTTACTGGACGATAATGACAAAATGGGAATCGAATGAAAGGTACTCTGGAGTAGATTACGAATATGGTCCGGAAGGAACAATAGAGTATATAACTTTTTGATATCGCATTGGGGGCGGACCCTCCCCCTTACCCCGAATGTACCAGCCAAAAATAGAAGTGGACCGATTGCAACAGTAGGGGAATTAAATGAAAGGTATTCGAGAGTAGAGTACGATTTCCATATTAAAAACTGAGTCCAAATAATTGGGGGGCCGCCCCGATCCCAAAAACCCCCCAAAATAGGTTTATTGGACGATATTGACAATATGGGGCTCAAATGAAAGATATTCGCGAGTAGATTACGAATATGCTCAGGAATGAGGTAAAGGCTATGTAATTTGTTGGTGTTGGTAGGGGGCGGACCCTTCCCCGTTATCTTAAAAAAAGCCACTCAAAATCAAAAGTTGACCGATAGGGACAATATGGGTATCAAATGAAAGATATTGGAGAGTAGAAAGCCAATGTGATATAAAAACTTGGGTTCAAGTATCCAAGGGATAGCCCAAGCCCGAAAACTGCTCCAAATAGACATATTGGACGTATATATCAATATAGGACTCAAATCAAAGGTATTCGGGAGTAGACTACGAATATGACATAAAAAACGAGGTCCAAATAATTGATAGTCGCCCTATCCCCGATAAGCTCCCCAAATGGGAATACTACTCAATCATAGGAGGCCACCGTAGCGCAGAGGTTATCATGTCCGCCTATTACGCTGAACGCCTGGGTTCGAATCCTGGCGAGACCATCAGAAAATAAACTTTCAACGGTGGTTTTCCCCTCCTAATGCTGGCAACATTTGTGAGGTACTACGCCATGTAAAACTTCTTTCGAGGTGTCGCACTGCGGCACGCCGTTCGTACTCGGCTATAAAACGGAGTCTCCCTATCATTGAGCTTAAAACTTGATTCGGACTACACTAATTGATATGTGAGAAGTATGCCCCTGTTCCTTAGTGGAATGTTCATGGGCAAAATTTGCAATTTTACTCAGCCATAGCTTGATGAAACTCAAATGATAGGCATTTGAGGGCAGATTACGAATATGACATTAAACTTTGTGTCCATGAACCTAGCAGGCTGTATACACCAATCATGAAAATAGGTATAAATACACCAATAATTTAAAGGTATAAGGTTGTGTACTGCGAATCTGATATCATTATACTGCTCATATATCTAGCGGACCCCCTCACACCAAAACAGTCAATCAATTATAATGACCTAACGGGTCACTGTTTGATTTAATTAATGTGTAGGCCGCCGTAGCTCCGAAATTATAAAATTCACTGTGAAAGCAGGAGTTGCAAACCTTAACGATAAGGTTGCAACCATTTTTAGCTCACCGATAGACGAGACGACCAAACGACGTGTCTTTTTCAGCGAAATCGGACAATATATACGCAATTTATGGGCCCAAAACCTTAAATTCAGGGATCAATCTATATGGCAGCTATATTCAAATCTGAACCGATCTGGGCCAAATTGAAAAATGACGTCGAGGAGCCTAACTAAACTCACTGTCCCAAATTTCATCAAAATCGGATAATACATGTGGCTTTTATGGGCCTAAGACCCTAAATCGGAGGATCGGTCTATATGGCAGCTTTCAAATCTGGACCGATCTATGCGATATTCCAGAAGTGTGCCAAGGGGCATAACTTAAATCACTGTCCCAAATTTCGGCGACATCGGACAATAAATGCGCCTTTAATGGGCCCAAAATCTTAAATCGAGAGATCGGTCTATGTGGCAGCTATATTCAAATTTGGACCGATCTAGGCCAAATTAACGAAGGAAGTCGAAAGGCCTAATACAACTCACTGTCTCAAATTTCAGATAAATCGGATAATAAATGTGGCTTTTATGGGCCTAAGACGCTAAATCGGAGGATCGGTCTATGTGGCAGCTATATCTAAATCTGGACCGATCTGAGCTAAATTGTCGAAGGATTTTGAAGGGCCTAACACAACTCCCAGTCCCAAATTTCAGCAAAATCGGAAAATAAATGTGGCTCTTATGGGCCTAAGACCCTAAATCGGCCGATCGGTCTATATAGGAGCTATATCAAGATATTGTCTTATATAGCCCATTTAGAACTTATCCTGCTTATGGACAAAAAAAAAAGAATCTGTGCAAAATTTCAGCCCAATATCTCTATTTTTGAAGACTGTAGCGTGATTTCAACAGACAGACAGACGGACATGTCCAGATCGTCCTAGAGCGGACCCTCCCCTTAGCCTAATTTTCAAAAACGCCTGATCTCGGGGATGGGTGGTGCGATTTTAGCGAAATTTTGCGTGCTCTTTAATAGTAACCTACAAAACAAAAATTTGGTATCCAAATTTCAGGTGGGGTACATAGGGGGGGGGGCGCCCCACCCCAAAACCTACTAAATGTATATACACCAATCGCGACAATATGGGACTCAAATGAAAGGTATTCAAGATTAGAAAACGTACCTGATATCCAATTGGCGGCCCAAGTGTTTAGCGGATCTCCCCAACCCCCAAACCCCCCTAAATTGGCAATATAGGACTCAAATGAATGGTATTTGCGAGGAGATTACGAATTTGATATCCAAATGTGGCACCAAGTTTCTGGGAACCACGGCTTCCCCAAAACACTCCCCAAGGGGACAAATTTACGACCCTAACAATATGGGGCTCAAATGTTAAGTCTTTGGGAGTAAAGCACGAATGTGATATCAATATTCGGGAAAAAGTGTTTATGGGCCACCCCATAAAACCACCCAAATAGGACGTATTTGCTGACCATTGCAATATGGGGCTCAAATTATAGATATTTTAGAGTAGAACAAGAATCTGATATAAATTTTCATGGTCAAGCCATTGAGTGGCCTTCAAAACAGCCACCAAAACGGACATGTTTCTCGATTATGGAAATATGGGGGTCCTTTCATTTGAGCCCCTTAAGTTTTACTCCCAAAGACTTTTCATATTGCTATGGTCGTAAATTTGTCCCCTTTGGGGGTGTTTTGGGAGTACATTACGAATGTGATATCAACATTCGAGATTAACTGTCTAACCGACGTCCCACCCGCAAATAGGACGTATTTGCTCACCATGACAATTTGGGTATGAAAGATAAAAGAGAGTGGAGCTCGATATTGATAGTTTTTAGGGCCCATACACCAAACTGGACCAAATTTACTGACTTTTGCAATAAGGGGTTTAAATATAAGGTATTTAAAATTAGCAAACGTAGTTGATATCCCATTTGAGGCCAATAGTAATATGGGGTTCAAATAAATGATATTTGAGAGTAGAGCAAGTTGCTGATATATTTCCAGGGCTAAGTGTTTGGGCGACCACCTCACTCTCCAAAACACCCCTAAATCGGACATATTTACCGACCATGTCAATGTGGGGCTCAAGTGAAAGGTATTGAGGAGTAGAGCACGAAATTGATACCAACTTTCGGAAGCAATTTTCTGGGTGTCTGCCCTTTCCCCAAAAACAACCCACCAACAGCAATTATTTACTGACCGACGCAATATGGGGCTCAAATAAAGGTATTTGGGAGTATAATACGAATCTGATATCCAAAAGTGGGACCATGTATTTGGGGCAACGCCCCTTCCCTCAAAACACCCCCCCAAATAGTAAAAGCTTACCGACCATGGTAATATGTGGCTCAAATGAAAGGTATTTTAGATTTAAAAACGAATTTATTAAACAATTTTGGGGCCAAGTGTTTGGGGGACGCCTCATCCCATAAACTCCCCTTAAACCAATGGCAATAAGGCATGATGCTAATATTTTTTCAGGGCTAAGTATCTGGGGGACCACCTCACGCCACAAAACATCCCTAAATTGGACATACATATCTACTGATCTTGGCAATTTGGAGCTCAAATGAAAGGTATTTGGGAGTAGGGTACGAAATTCACACCCACTTACGGGACTATGTTTCTGGGGGTCCACACCACCCCCTTAACCCACCAACCACCACCATGGGGCACTTCCCACTACCAAAATCCATATGAGATTTGGCCCATTCAAGAATTTAATCTGGGTACAGAAGAAGCACGAGACTGTACAAAATTTTTAAAGACTATCGACGGACACGCGGAATGACACACGAACATCGATAAAGCGTCTTAGAATTTTATGACGAAAAGACATATCTATACTTTGTAGGATCGGAAATGGATATTTCGATATGTTGCAAATGGAACGACTAAATGATTATACCTCCTATGGTGTGGCATAAAAATTGATCCAAACATTTTTTTCAGTGCAGTATGACGCAGTGTCATACTAGGTTAGTTTACGTTAGGTAGTGGCAGTCTGCCATCAGACTCACTTAGACGTTTTCGCCCATTGCGATACCACAGGAACAGAAGAAGGAAGATGCCTTCTAGTTCCTAATGCTGAACCATCCAGATCGGTTTAAAAACGCCAACAGCTTGCGTATGTTCACATCCGCTAAATCACAGAGGTTCTCAAAGAAATGAGAACCTAAAGTGGAACTTCTTTTGATTGCCAGTGCGGGACACACACACAGAAGGTATTCTATGGTCTCTTTTTCTTCGATGTCCTCACAGCTTCTGCAAAAGTTGTTGCGGGCAACCTTCAGTCTGTCAGCATGTTTTCCGATTAGACAGTGACCTGTCATGACGGACACAACGACTGAGACGTCTGTTCTAGCCAATCACAGCAAAGTGGAAGACCTCTTCAAGTCTAGATTAGACCACATAGTTTTGGTTTTGCTTATAGTCCCCTCATTGTGACCATCTATCATTCGTTACCTATCGGGCCTGGTCCTGAAAACTAAGCTTACATGTCGCTAGAGGCATACCCACAGATTCCAGTACACCTGGAATGTGTAGGGTAGTTCCTAGACTCGCAAGCTCGTCCGCTTTACAATTCCTTGGGATGTCTCTGTGGCCTGGCACCCAGAACAGTTGAAGTTTGAACTGTTTAGCCATCTCATTGAGAGATCTGCGACAGTCGAGGGCGGTTTTTGTGTTCAGAAAACGTTCTCCCGGGGTTTAATGGCTGACTGGCTGTCTGAGAAGATATTTATGGCAATCGTCGTAATGACATCATATCTTAGCCATTCCACCACTTTCTTAATTGCAAGGATCTCTGCTTGATACATACGGCAGTCGTCGGGTAAGCTTTTCGATATGACCAGTTCTAGATCTTTAGAGTACACCACAAAACCCAAATGGTCGTTTAGTTTGAAACAATCCGTATAGAAGTGTATGTAACTTCTTTTACCAGGGATATCATAGTTCCTATCGGTTCTATCAGGAATAGTGATACAGTACTTTTTATCAAAAAGCGGTTCAGGTAGGCTGTAATCCACATTGCCTGGAACATCGGAAAATTTATCAAGGATAACACCGTGACCGTAGCCGCCACACGACCAAAGAAAGCTTCCTAAACCTCACAGCAGGGTTCGCTGTAACTTGTCTAGCCACAATGTCCCGAAGCATAAGATGTAGCATTAAATTAAGTGCATCAGATGGTGTCGTCTTCACTGCGGCTGTGAAGCACAAACCATCCTTTGGATCCGGTTGAGTACTCGTATTGAACAGCAGGTGGACTTTTGAAGCGCCGTCCACCAGACCACAACACCATATAGCATGAAAGGTCTGACAACTGCAGTATATCCCAATGCATGAGACACGGTCTAAACACCCAACATTTACCAATGGCACTCTTTCAGGTGTATATGGCAGGAGTGGCCTTTCTTGGAATGTTGGATTTGAAGTTCAATTTCCTGTCCAGCAAAACACCCAGATATTTTGCAAAAAATTTAAATTTTGCCATGAACATTCCACTAAGGAACAGGGGCAAACTTCTCACATATCAATGAGTTCAGTCCGATTCAAGTTATAGCTCAATGATAAGGGGCCTCCTTTTTATAGCCGAGTCCGAACGGCGTGCCGCAGTGCGCAATGAAAATTACCTCCATCCCACAGGTATATATGACATTCTATTGGGTTGCCCAAAAAGTAATTGCGGATTTTTTAAAAGAAAGTAAATGCATTTTTAATAGAACTTAGAATGAAATTTAATCAAATATACTTTTTTTACACTTTTTTTCTAAAGCAAGCTAAAAGTAACAGCTGATAACTGACAGAAGAAAGAATGCAATTACAGAGTCACAAACTGTGAAAAAATTTGTCAACGCCGACTATATGAAAAATCCGCAACTACTTTTTGGGCAACCCAATAATACAAGCAGAGTATATCTCCCCAAGCCAGGGAGCCAGCCCATCAGACACAGCTTGTAATTCTAATGGTGATACATCATCAGGTCCTGGCGACTTAAAGGAGTCGAAAATTCTTTTTGCCCAAAGGATTTTCGGATCAGACACAATTTCCCTAATAGCCTCCGACGAATGCATACCAGTGACAACCTCTACTGACGACACGTTGTCCGTTGGAGAATTTCCCGGGAAATGTGTATCAACGAGTAGTTCTAGAGTTTCCTCTCTAGACATTGTCCATACATTCCCTGACGGAATATCCCACCGTATCTCGAGGACAGAATCTTACTTAGCCTGGAGGCCTCAGGCTGCAGAATTCTACCCAGGATTTGATCTGAGTCTTTCTTAGCTCGCCCTTATATTGGCTAAGCTCAGCCTTATAGATGTCCCAACCGGTGTTCTTGTGGCTTTTGCTCTGTTGAAGAGTTTTCTGCAGTCCTTCCTTATACGAACCAGTTCTGGGATCCATAATGGCGGTCGCTGTTGGCCCCTTGGCTTGGCACTAGATCATGCTGACCCAAGCGAGTCATTCGTTATACGCTTGACCGTTATGCCTATATCCTGCGAAGTTTCCACTTCCTTTTCTGGTCCAGAAGGGATAGATGTGCAGAATTTGTGCCTTCCGCCTTTGTGCCAATCCGCCTTTTTTTCTGTTTAGTTGAGGTACCACTTTTGGAGTATTTTGTCCAAGGCTGAAACTAATATAACGATGATCAGAGAAGCTGTGGTCATCCAGCACTTCCCAGTCGCATATTCTTCCGCTTATATCTTCCGATACAAAGGTACTTCCTGATTGTTCCTGGTAATAAAGGTCGGTTTATCCCCTTTATTACAAATCACCAGATATCATACCATCTTGGAGCATATTTAAATTCGTTCAAAATGATTTACCAATTATATTTTGTTTCGAACGAAACATTTTTTTCAGTGTATACATGTCTGACTACGCATTCGGCTACCATCAGCATCATTTGCACCATAACTCACATCAGGGTAACAACAGCATGCTGCAATGCAATGCCCTGGAATCCATGCGGAAGAGATACGGGTGCTGAGAGCTTTGTTAGTGTTGATGATTCAATGAATGGAATGGAATGCATGAATGCTCAAATGGAGTATGGACAGTCGTACAGTTGAGTGAGTGAATGAATCAATGGACAAATGATTGAACAATAGGTGGCTGGATGAATAGACAAATGGATGATGGGCTGTTGGGCTAAGGGGGAAAGAAAAATTCAACACCCACTCAACAGATGCCTGCCGCAGTAAGGTAATGCTAACATTTTGTTAGATGAAGTTTTGCCAATTGATACAATTGGCAACAATAACTGAAATATTTCTCTTCTAGGGAGATGATTTGCAGTACAGTTTACAGTATCTCACTTCTTTAGGTTTTCATAGTTAATTTTGGCAAAATTTAATTTCTACACAGAAAAAAAAATAACAAAAAACTTCTCAATTAAAATTTTAATTGAAAATAAAATCGTTTTCAATTAAAAACTTAATTGATTCAATCATTGTTTAATTATAAATGATTTATTTTTCAATTAAAGTCGTGATTGAAATGTTTTGGTATTTTCAATTAAAAAATTAATTGATTCAATTAATTTTTTAATTAAATCTAAAAATTTTTTCAATCACAATAGTGATTGAAAATTTTGTAACTTTCAATTAAAAAGTTAATTGATTAAATTTCTTTTTTTTTTGTGCTAAAGGAGATTTCAAAAAACCATACATCCCACTTTTCGACAAATCGATAACAATACCATGTCAGCCGGTTCTATGTGCCTGATTAACCCAATGGAGTCCTTCATCGGCCAAAGGCTGACGCCTCAGTGCATAACACACTGCAGCAACAACAACAACAAATCTATAGAGGTATTATTTTTATATGTATACCCATGGCCCTTTGGCCAAACAATACACCTCAAGTTTATATTCCAGAAGGGAAACATATGTGTACCAAATATAGAAATAAATTGGAATTAAAAAAAAAATTAATTGGATCAATTAAATATTAACTGAAAATTTAAAAAATTTCAAATTTTTTTTAATTGGATCAATTAAAAAATTGATAGAAAATTTCTCTCATGGCCTTCAACATGCGTGTTAGATATGGTCCGAATCGGTCTATATACTGATAAAGCTCCCATGTAAACGGATTTTTCTATTTTACTTCTTTAGCCCCTAAAGGACGCAATTCTTATTCGAATTGGCTGAAATTCATTCAATTATGGTCCGAATCCGAGAATAACTTGATATAGCTCCAACAGCATAGCAACTAAGAAGTCGACACATGCGCTCTATGGTGGAAGGTATATAAGATTCGGCCCGGCCAAACTTAGCACGCTTTTACTTGTTTTCATTGAAAACGGAATTTTTTTTTATGGAACATTTTTCCAAACACAGTGATTGATATTATGGTTTCAGTACTTTTCTAATATTATTCTATTTGCGTCATTGGCAAAGATTTTTAATACCATTTGGTATCAATTCAATACCAGACAAAGGACGCTATTAGGAATTGACAAAAGTGTTGTTGAGCTTTCTACTTAAATCAGTGTGGCCATTATAAAATATTTGTTAAAGAAATAAATAAAATGGTTTAATATAATTTGAGCGCGCAAAAACCTGCTCAAATACACGAAAGCGGTGAAAATCGAAATAATACACATTTTAAGGACATTCTGCATCAAAAACATGGTAGTCCATTGTGTGGAAAATTATTCTGTTTTGGTGTATTTACAATACAAAGAATTGAGGTTGGTCACGGTGTAACATTACTTTGGTTTGTGATTATTAACATAAGTGATCAAAAATTATATTAAAATTATTTTTGAGTCTTTGTTTTGGTTCATTAGGGTGTGGAATAATCAATACTAAAACCAATAACAGATTGGTATTAAAACCAATACCAGTTCGGTAGTAAGGCTAGTACCAAACGGTACTAATCATTTTGTGGTTCATCCATACCAACCCGAATTGTTTTTGTACCATACGGTGTTGCTTTTCTATCAATACGGTTTGGTTTTGAAATGAACACGTGTAAGAAGTATTATAACATCATCTGCATAGCAGACGGGTACTAATACATCCTCTGTCAGCATCTGTAATAGGTTACTTATGGGGGTCATCCAAAGTCATGGCGATAAAATGCCCCCCAGTGGCGTGCCATGTGCCACTTTATCTCTTATATTTTTGCCATGGGACCCGCAATGTATCCACCTGTTCCTTAGCATGTGGTTTATCCAGTCTCGATGGACCCGGTCCTCCCGGTACTGATCTAAGGATTGGATCAATGTGTCAGTGCGCACATTGCTAAGCGCCCCCTCGATGTCAATGCAAACCGCCAATGTGTTCGTCTTGGCATCGAAGTATTCTTCTATTTTATGCACAACCTCGTGCAGGGCAGTCTCGTCCGACCTTTCCTTGAAATAGGCATGCTGTTTGTATTTGAGCCTGTTTGCTCAACGTCCTTCCCTCTATCAGAGTAATTTTATATGCCCTGGTTCCATGGTTTTAAGTAGAAAGGACGTAAGGCTTATAGGTCTGTAGGAATTTGGTGTCGCATAACTTGCCTTGTCGGGCTTGGGTAGAAATACCACCCTTGCCTCCCGCCAGGCTTTCGCAGAGTATGCAAGTCCCAGACATGCTGTGAAAGTAGCGGCCAGTTAAGGCGCCTGATAGTCGGCCTCCTTTTGTAGTAACCCCGGGAATATTCCATCAGGTCCGGGTAACTTAAATGGTTTAAAGCTCCTCAAGGCTTCCTTGACCATAAATTCCGTTTTAATAAGCCCACGTTCAACCTCATTATTGGAATATTCCGGGGTCTCCGTGAGTCCCCTTGTATCCTGTGGAAAATGCGTTTTCATCAAAAGTCTCAACAGTCGTCCGTTGTCTTTGCTCTCACTCCCATATCGTTTACTAACGTTTCAATTTGGACATGAGTGTTTGAGAGAAACATTATTGCTATCGACCTGGACGCAGAAAAGCTGGTCGAAGGAGGCAAGTTTTGCCGCTCCGATCTTATTATATTCCTTAAGCCGTGTGTAATACTCATCCCAATATACTTCCCCTTTTTTACGACGTGCTCTGTTAAAAAGTCTGCGGATCTCTTTCCAAATATTGCAAATCTTCACGATCATTCAGGGTTTTTCTTGGGCTGATTTCCTTTCCCGAAGAGGACAAGTTTATCTGATAGTCCACAATCATTGGTCTTCCATTAGATGGGTTTCTTGGGAGTGGGTGATGGTCTTATCGTCTGCTCGCTGTTCTTTAGGCTGCATTGACTTTCCTGTCACTGCACTGCCTGATGTCATCGTTTTAGGTTCTTTGTCTGGACTAGTCTTTCGAATTTTTATAAATTCGGTAATGGTTTTATCGTCGGGTCCTTGTTCGTTAAGCTGTATTGGGTTTCCATTCCCTGTACTTGGCCTTCCAAATCATAAGTAAATGGGCTTCTTGGGAGTAGTTGATGGTACCATCATCGGCTCCCAGTTCATTGGGTTGCTTTGAGTCTCCTGTCGCTACGCTGCCTAATGTTTCACTATAAGGATCTTTACCTATCCCAGTATTACGAATCTTTAAGTTGGTAATGGGTCCGTCCTCGGGTTCCTGTTTGTTAGGCTGTGTTGGATCTCTCGCCACTGCACTGCCTGATATTTTAGTATTAGGATCTTTGCTTCTCCTAGTCTTTCCAATATTGATGGATGCCGTGATTGTCTCATTGTCGGTCCCCTGTTTGTTGGTCAGTGTTGAGTCACCTATCACTGCACGGCCTGATGTCGCAGAATGAAAATTTCTGCCTATCTAAGTCTTCCCAATCTTGAAAAAGGCAGTTTTGCTCCCGTAGTGCGCCATGCCCTTAGGTTTAGGCAAACTCGTCGGAGACTTGATCAATGCCAACCACAAAGAGAGTTCCCTCCTCCTTCTCCTCCCTGTGGAAGACCCCCCACTTCTCTGCGACCAAACCTTCATTTTGCTTGCCCAAGAATCCCAACATGCGTTCCGTCGCAAATTTACTGCCCATCCCTTGATGAAGACCGTAGCCTTCGAGAGCTGGGGGATATCCATCTTTCTCACCAGGCCGAGCTTTGCGCCCTCCCAGGGAAGGTGTTTACGCGCTCAATTTGTATTGAAACATGCAAATTTTGCCCATGAATATTCTGCTAAGGAACGTGGGCAAACTTCTCACTCATCAACGGGTGTAGTCCGATTCAAGTTTTAAGCTCAGTGATAAGGGGTCTCCTTTTTTTAGCCGAGTCCGAACGGCGTGCCGCAGTGCGACATAACTTTGAAGAGAAGTTTTACATGGAATATTACCTCACAAATGTTGCCAGTATTACAAATGCAAATTTTGCCCATGAACACTCCCTAAGGAACAGGGTTACCAGTATTAGGAGGGGGAAAACCACCGCAGATGGTCTCGCCAGGATTCGAACCCAGGAGTTCAGCTTCGTAGGCGCTAGGCCTGAAGAACATCTTCAGAGACAGTAAAATGCCCATAAGGGCAATAAAAACCAGGAAGGTAAGATCACGAACGGTCTGGCAGTGTAAGAAGGAGATTAACGCCTTCTCTGAGGATGGCACAATCGGCATCGTTTGGTTGCCGGGCCATAGCGGACTAAGGGGGAATGAAAGGACAGACTATTTGGCAATGAAGGCCAGAGGTTGGCTAACCCGAAGCCTTTCGGGTTGATGTAGTTCGAGTTAAGGCCGTGGGCGACAAACGAAACAGTCGGTAGGGCGGCTAAAATCCTATGTGGTGATCCGGGTCGTGAGAAGACTAGTCTATTACTGAAAGGAAGTATGAAGGAGGTCAGTATAGCTTTTGCTATCATAACGGGACACATAGGACTACGAGCTCAGTTATGCAAAATCGGTGCGGTGCGGTGAAAGCAAGTGTAGGGCATGAGGGGAAGATGGTGAGATGTTGGAGAATTTCCTTTGTCATTGCCCGGCTTTTGAGGCCAATAGGCAAGGGTATTTAGGTGGGGACACAATACCAGACTTGAATCAACTTAGGGGAGTGGTATGGAAAATAACTAAGGATTTTGTAAGCAGGACGGAATTCCTAACATAAAATTTTCTTTTTCTAGATTACATTTTAGTATTTAGAGCGCATAACAAGGTGTATGTCCATAGTGACATGAGGCGGATTAATATCCACAACCACTTTTCAACCTAACCTAACCTAATGATGTTGTCAATATCATTAAAAAAGATTTGATGACTCTTTCAACTGTGTTTTCAATCAGCCAATGATACTGATATGGGTTGAAATCACACCGGTTTATCACTTCAACTCTTATTTATTCAAATGATAACTTCAATGTTTAGTGATTGCAAGAAGTTGCTGATTATAAGCAGGGTTCACACATTGTAATCAGTTTTGGGATTATAATGAAACTTAATGTTCAACCTTATTCACGAAGGAAAATTCCTAAAGAAAAAGTTTAATAATTAACAATCAACTCAATCATTCATTCAAGCCATTATGACATCCCACACACACATGCATCCCATGGGAACCCCCCTAATGGGGCCACATGACGACGATGATGCCATGTTGTACATGTGTGTGTCATGTCATTGCTAATTTGCAACACCAATGACAAAGACATGCGATTATTGTGAGTGAGCGACGAGTGGCAAATAAGAATTCAGTGCTTTATGAGGAAAATCTCGCGAGGTGGAAATTAGGTTGATGATGTAACTGAATTGGAAATAACATGCGTGAGAAATTTCCTGGCATTTGTGGAAATAATTTGCACAAAGGTGAAAATACAATTCGAAATTGAAGAAATTCCTAGTAGAACGCACACATGTTTGAGACAGGTCAAAGTAATTACCAGCAAATATTATAAATAGAAAATTTCCTTGTAATCCGACTTACCATATTAGATTTTAGAGTAGGAAAAATGGAAACGACACTCACCTGGAAAGAGAAATGTGTAAAAGATGTTATTTATGGAAATCTTAGAATTATTTTTTAAAGCAACAAAAGGAGTTAAGGGTAAAAAAACAATTTTAATAAATTTTGACAATCTTAGCTTGGAAACACTTGACAAAGTGCTCAAGCATATAAGATTTTGATAATAACCTTGGCACAATGGTAAACTTTTGAAAAATAGTTATCCGCTTCGAGACAAGGAATATCCTAAGAGAAACGCTGAATGGTAAGGAAGATTTGTAACATTGCCAATGAGTTACAGCATATTTGTGTTCATTATGGCATGCCACAAGGTTGCCCAAAAAGTAATTGCGGATTTTTCATATAGTCGGCGTTGACAAATTTTTTCACAGCTTGTGACTCTGTAATTGCATTCTTTCTTCTGTCAGTTATCAGCTGTTACTTTTAGCTTGCTTTAGAAAAAAAGTGTAAAAAAAGTATATTTGATTAAAGTTCATTGAAAGTTCTATTAAAATGCATTTACTTTCTTTTAAAAAATCCGCAATTACTTTTTGGGCAACCCAATACCTACTGGGTATTCTAAAACGATTATTAAGGAAGACTCGGGATAACTATGAGTACCACACTGGCTGGAATTTTGAGTCCCGACTTGTGTGATATTCATCATTAACACCGGAAGCTTAGCTGAGAGCTATCGTTTTTATGCGAACTAACTGCAAATGCAGCCGGGGGCAGTCAACATTTTGAAGAGGATGAGGCGGCATTGGTTCTTACTCAAATACTGAGTGCCAGTGATACTCGAGATGACAAGGCGAGTTGTTGGCACCCTTAACTAAACAATGGCCATCTGTTCCCTGGTTAGGGGCGGCTGGAGGCGAGCCTCGGATCTTGGAGCTAGCGGCTTGCAAAATCGAGGGATACATGTGCGATCCCACAAAACCCATGCGCTTGGGGCGCAGGGCCAGTAACCCGCCCCCGGGTTACTGGCCCTGCCTCCTAACCCTCCTAAAGTTGACGATCCATGCAAACGAAAAAGAACCATGATTTGCGGATCAAGAGGATCAGCGATTTCAAGAGGATCAGGTGGCACTGTGTCTTAATCATATACTGAGTGCCAATGATACTCGAGATGCCAAGGCGAGTTATTGGCGCCTTTAACTAAACAACAGCCAACATCAGCTTCTGTTCCCAGGTTAGGGGCGGCTGGAGGCTAGCCTCGGATTTTGGAGCAAGCGTCTCTCGCGACAACCAGGGATACATGTGCGATCCCACAAAACCCATGCGGTTGGGGCGCTGGGCCAGTAACCTGCCCCCGGAAAACTATGAGACCCCCCTAACGTTGACTACCCACGCAAACGAAAAAAAGGACCATGATTTGCGGAACTGCATTTGGAATGTCCGCACTCTTTATAGAGAAAGTGCAGTATACGCCCTGGCGAAGGTATTGGAGAAGTACAAGGCAGGTATTACCGCCTTACGGGAAGTGCGATGGACCGAGAATTGCGTCACAACAACACCAAAAGGTTGACGAACTAAGTTATAACTGCCATAACGCGAGGCATGAATTTGGCTGTGGATTTGTGATTAGTCGGAAACTGATACACCTTCTCTCAAGCTTTACTCCGATGGATGAGAGGCTAGCCACAATCCGCATAAAAGCCAAATTCTTCTACATCGCCCTTAGTTGTGCCCATGCCCCGACGGAAGACAAGGACGAACAAACCAAGGATATTCTCTACTTCCGCCTAGAGAGAGAATACGACCGCTGTCCCGCCGATGATAATAAAATCGTGTTGGGAGACTTTTAAGCAAAAATAAAAGGAAAATAGCGAATTGAGATGCAGAGGTGTCAGAATGAAGTCTGCAATGAAAAATTCTATCAACGAATCAAACATTAAACCGATGGCCTTGGTGCAGGCACATCCTCCTACAGAGACAAAGAAGGAAATCTGGCAACTGATACAGATTGCATGCTAAGGATATGGAAAGAATATTTTATCAAGCTGCAAGTGACCGATGATAACGGCGTAAAGGATACCACACAACCAATCCCTGATGATGGTATAGAATGTTTATCTCCTAGTCAAAATGAGCAACCGGCTAAAGAACAACAAGGCAGCAGGAGCCGACGGGTTGCCCGCTGAACAATTCAAGACCGGAGGCGACACGCTGATATGCCGTATGCATCTGCTTGTCTGCGCAATCTGGCTAGAAAAACGTATTCCCGATAAGCATGGCGAGGAAAGTTCAATCTGACACTGCACGGAAGCTGGACATTGAAAAGTTGCAAAACACAACAGATGGCAGCGGCATAATCCACTCGACTAACCCAACTGCTTGATGAAATTACTCCTTCTTTCGATAATATAATCGGGCAGTGGCAAACCATTGCTCACTCCATGAAAAATGCCGCCAAATTCGTACTTGGGTACCGGAAGCCTCGCCCAAGAAACCCATGGTACGACCAAGAGTGTCGAGATGCTACTGAAGCCAAGAATGCGGCATAGAGAGCAACCCGGCAATCAGTAGCAACGCAACCAGATGCAGGAGAGGCATCGGGAGAAAAGGAGAGAGGAGAAACGTCTATTCCGCAGAAAGAGAAAGGAAATGGAAAGAAGTGAGTGCGAGCGAATTGAGATGTACAGGAGGCAGAACGAAGTCCGGAAAACTCTATCAAAGAATCGAATATCAAACCGATGGTTTCGGTGCAGGCACATCCTCCTGCAGAGAAAAAGAAGAAAATCTGATAACTGACACAAATAACATGCTGAGGATATGGAAGGAACATTTTACCAAGCTGATAGTGTCCGACCATACCGCAGAACCAATCACAGATGATGGTATCGAATGTTTACCTCCTAGTCAGAATGAGGTCTAAGTAGCTTTGACCCAACTAAGGAACAACAAGGCAGCAGGAACCGACGGCTTGCCCGCTGAACTATTTAAGACCGGAGGCTGGTAAGGTGTATGCATCAGCTTATCTGCGCAATCTGGTTAGAAGAACGCATACCCGATGATTGGAACCTCAGCATACTATGTCCCGCACACAAGAAAGGAGACAAGACGGAATGTGCCAAACTACAGAGGAATAAGTCTCCTCCCCATCGCATACAAGATTCTCTGGAACGTACTGTGTGAAGGATTAATACCTAAAGTCAATGAGATAATTGGGCCCCATCAATGCGGCTTTAGACCTGGTAAATCCTTCCTGGACCAGATATTCAAAAAATTTGCAAATTTTGCCCATGAACATTCCACTAAGGAACAGTGGCAAACTTCTCACACCTCAATGAGTGCAGTCCGATTCAAGTTTAAGCTCAATGATAAGGGACCTCCTTTTTATAGCCGAGTCCGAACGGCGAGCCGCAGTGCGACACCTCTTTTGAGAGAATTTTTACACGGCATTATACCTCAGAAATGTCGCCAGCATTAGGAGGGAAAAACCACCACTGAACATTTTTTTCTGATGGTCTCGCCAGGATTCGAACCCAGGCGTTCAGCGTCATAGGCGGACATCTACCAGATATTCACACTTCACAAAATACCAGAGATAATTCGACTTTTACGATCTCTTTGTTGAATACAAAACTGCTTTCGATAGCCCTTAAACACGTTCAAAGGTATTTCAAGCCATGTCAGAGTTTGGTATCCCTGCACGATTAATAAGACTCTGCAGAATGACATTTGCTGAAACACCATCCTCAATAAGAATGCGAAAGAACCAGTCCATACCAAACGAAGTTTCAGACAAGGACACAGCTTATCGCTTAATATCCTGCTGGAGAAGATTATACGAGATGCAGATGTGAATAGATATGGCACACTAATTCGGTCCCTATAGCCACCCCCCTGGCTACATCCCTGGGGACTACAATTTCTTCACATTACAAGATGTAAAACCGACGTCAATCATGAATTAGTTGGAGTTTCTACGCAACAACTCAGGGCTACGTCTCTGGCTGCCATATAAACCCATCTCCCGAATAAACACCTTGAGCTCCTGAAAGTCACACTATAAGTCCAATTTTGCTGAAATTTTGAACGTCCACGATTAGTCTTCTACTGCCCCTAGAAGCGTCAATTTTTGACTGGTTTGGCAAACATTTTTTAAATAAAGTACACGTATGCCCCTCAACTATGTTCATTTGTCTACGTTTTCAACAGAATCCTTGATGGTGGATTCCCAAGATTCGGCCTGGCCGAACTTTGTTCGTTTTTAATTGTTTCCAATAACTTTCCTTAAGGTTAGTCGCACAGAGTGCAGTTGCCCATGTTTCATTCTGGCTACGATTCCTTTTGCAATGAAAAGCAATTTAAAACTTAGCATTTGTTTCCTGTTTAATCATAATTTATATCTTGCCATATTTATGGCTCACTATCGCCCTCCTCCGTTACTTGACTTAGCCCTGCTGCTGCACAGCAGACTCAGCCCTGCTGCAACACAAATGTTTCACTCGAGCATTAAGTGTACGAATAGTTTCTGGAGCACAGAATGAAAACAACATGAGGACACACGTGTTCTTTCTAGCTCCCTGGTTTGCTTTTTTGCCACTAGAAAGGGGTCATTTTTTACGGGTCATTTTGCAAGCTTAGCTGCTGATGTTGGCAATGCCGCTACCCCAATGCTATGAAAACTGCAAAACAATTTCCTTCTGTTTCCCAGCAACATTTTAACATAAGTCGTTGCACAGTGTTTAGAGTTGATGAAATAAAAAATAAATCATCTTTTTCCCCGAATAATAGGAAAAATAAGAAAATCGAACATTAGACTTCAAATCAGGGTTTGAATTGCTTGCATTGCTGAATCTATTTTGAAGTCAGCAATTCAAACCCTGGTTCAAAACATTGTGAGTGAACCTTTAGGTGCAGCTAGTGAAAGTGTGCCAAGTTCGGCCGGGACGAATCCTGGGAACCGACCACCATGGACTCTGCTAAAAAGGCGATAAGTTTGGCCGGGTCGAACTTTGGATACCCTCAACCTCGGGTATATATGTAAATCACCTTTCGTCATAATCCGGTGAAAAATGCATAATGTATGCCCCCATTGCGGCTATATCGAAATATGGTCCGATTTGGAGCAATTTCGGCACGGACATTGAGTGGTTTGTTAAATTTTGTAAAAAAATTAAAAATTGGTCGGTGTACCTATATCCAAATATAGACCTATCTGAACCATAAACGACAAGGATGTCGAAAAGCCTAACCTAAGTCGCTGTGTCAAATTTCAGCGAAATCGGACTTTAAATCGAGAGATCGGTCTATATGGCAGCTTTATTCAAATCTGAACCGATCTGGGCGAAATTGAAGACGGATGTCGAAGGGCCTAACACAACTCACTGTCCCAAATTTCGGCGAAATTGGACAATAAATGCACCTTTTATGGGCCCAAAACCTTAAATCGAGAGATCGGCCTATATGGCAGCTATATCCAAATCTTGACCGTTCTGGGTCAAATTAAAGAAGGACGTCGAAGGCCCAAACACAACTCGCTGTCCTAAAGTTCGGCGACATCGGACAGTAAATGCGCCTTTTATGGACCCAAGACCTTAAATCGAGAGATCGGCCTATATGGCAGCCATATCCAAATCTGGACCGATCTGGGTCAAATTGCAGAAAGATGTCGAAGGGACTAACACAACTCACAACTCCCAAATGGCAAAATCGGAAAATAAATGCGCCTTTTATTGGGCTTAGACCTTAAATCGGCGGTTCTGGGATCCGAACAAGGATAATCGAGAGACCGGTTATCATGGGAGCTAAATCAGGTTATAGACTGATTTGGATCGTATTTGGCACAGTTGTTGGAAGTCGTAATAGGACACCGCATGCATAATTTCAGTCAAATCGGACAAAAATTGCATCTTGTAAGGGCTCAAGAATCGAATCGGGAGATCGGTTTATATGGAAGCTATATCAGGTTATAGACTGATTTTGACCGTACTTGGCACAATCGTTCGAAGTCGTAAGAAAACACTACATGCAAAATTCAGGCAATTCGTACAAAAATTGCGGCTTGTAGGGGTTCAACAAGTCAAATCGGAAGATCGGTTGATATGGGAACTATATCTGGCTATATAGACCGATTCGGAGCGTACTTGGCACAGTTATTGGAAGTCATAACGGAACACCGCATGCAAAATTTCAGGCAATTCGTACAAAAAACTGCGACTTGTTGGAGCTCCAGAAATCAAATCGTGATATCGGTATATATGGAAGCTATATCAGGTTATAGACCGATTTGCACCGGACTTGGCACAGTTGTTGAAAGTCATAATAAAATTCTACATACAAAATTTAAGCCAAATCGGACAAAAACAGCGGCTTGTACGACCTCAACAAGTAAAATCGGGAGATCGGTTTAAGTAATAGACTCGTCTTCTCACGATCAGTATCCCCCCCAAAGGATTTTCGCAGTCCTACCGACCGTTTCACTGTTCCACAATATTGCATGCGCAATCGTCGCCCACTCCCTTAACTCGTACTGCGTCGACCCGAAACGCTTCGGGTTAACCAAGTTTTTTGACGAGAGTCCTCTGCCCTTCACTGTCTGCGATCTTATTCCCCCTTATTCCGTTATTGCCCGGCAACCAAACGTTGAGGATTTTGCCATCCTCAGAAAAGGCGTTAATCTCCTTCTTACTCTGCAAGACTGTACGTGACCTTACATTCCCGGTTGTTATTGCCCTTATGGCCATTTTACTGTCCGTTAAAATGTTCTCACCTGACAACCTCCTGTAGGTACCACACCAATTCACGCATTCCATAATTGCCCGGATTTCCGCCTGCAGGACCGCATTATGGTCAGGCAGTCTAAAATAGATTGCAGTCGCTGGGTTCTCAATGTAAACGCCCAGGCCCATTCTGTCCTCTAGCTTTGAATCATCCGTGTAACATGACCTTGCCATCTGAAAGATCATATTACACGGATCAAAGCTAGAGGCCAAAATGGGCCTTGCGGCTGTACATTGAGAACCCATGGACTGACATTAATTGAGTATCAATATTAAGTATCTGTGCAAAATTTCAAGCGACTTGCTTTAGGCATTCGACCGTAATCATGATTTTGACAGACGCATGGACGGACATGGCAAGATGGACTGAAGACGTCGAGTCGATTACTTTATGGGGTCTGAGACGAATATTTCGAGATGTTACAAACGGATTGACTAGATTAGTATACCCCCATCCTATGGCGGTAGGTATGAAAAACTTTCAAATTGAAATGTTTCTCTCTCTCTCTCTAATGTTAATTGCGGAGTTAAGGTTGAAAGGAAATAGATGTCCGTGAAGATAAATTTGAATATAACTTAGCCAAGACACAAACCTAACATTTTAACAGATTATATTTCAGATCAAATATAACTTTTGGGGCGAAATTTCTTCGATCTGAAATATTATTTGAATATGGGAACTTCTGATTCTAAAAGCTCTTGGTTGGGGCTAATTCTGGTATTAGTTTGTATCACCTATCTATGACGAGTTGCCTGCAATGCCGTTTTAAAAATGGGTTATATAGATCTTTAAAAAATATTTTTGGCATTGAGGTTTTGCTTATTATTAAGCATTTTATAGTTGTGGATAAATTCTTAAGCAAGTGATTTTAGAAAGTATTAGGTGAGAAAATGCTAAAAATTATTTTTTTTTTTTAAATATAAAAGAAAATTAGTTAACAGTGCTCTGTTAATCACTCAACATAGCTCTGTTAAAATGTCAGGTTTGTGTCTTGGCTAAGTAATATTCAAAATTTATCTTCACGGACATAGGACGCACTGAAAAATTATTGTCTATTGTGGTTCCCCGGTAGTAGCATTCACATTTATGGAATTTGCTAAGCATTTTTCACTGGGTCAAAACATATCAAACTGATATAGGTTGATCATCGAAAATGTTTTAAACTCTGTAGCGCAGAGGTTAGCATGTGCTCCCATGACGCTCAACGCCTGGGTTCGAATCCTGGCGAGAACATCATGAACATTTTCAGCGGTGGTTATTCCCTCCTAATGCTGGCGAAGTTTGGGAGGTACTGTACTATTTGGTATGGCAGCCATGTAAAAACATCTCCACAAAGAGGAGTCCCACTGCGGCACGTCGTTCGGACGGCCCCTTATCACTGAGCTTAAAAGTGAATCGGACAGCACTTATTGATATGTGAGAAGTTTGCCCCTGTTCCTTAATGGAATGTTCATGGGCAAATTTGCAATGTTTGGCACAAATGTTCGGTCATAGCCAATTAGGGCACAACTGAAGAACCTTTCCCCAAACTTGATGTCAATGTTCTGATTGTTCTAAAGAAGAAGTTTGCCCCTGTTCCTTAATGGAATGTTCATGGGCAAATTTGCAATGTTTGGCACAAATGTTCAGTCAATTAGAGCACAACTGAAGAACCTTTCCCCAAACTTGATGTCAATGTTCTGAATGTTCTAAACACTGTGCGCCTTCGTCATTGCTATCATCACAATAAGGAATGATATCACGTTTGTTGTTTGCCCTAAAAGTTAATCATGACCACTAACACCGCCACCACCACCACGGCCGATGTTGCTACCAACCTTCCCCTTACATATCAACATACAAATATAAAGCAATCGTGCTCTTACCATGAACGAAAGATCCTAACATATTGTAATACTTAAAAGCAGGGAGAAAAAATACAATTTACTTTTATTTCTGCAAAATAACAAAAAAACACCGTCACACACACAAAAAGCAAGAAAATTCGAAATGAACGACGAACCCTATTAATAACAGGAAATGTTTTCCAAGCACACATACACGCGTGCTATGAAAACAACACCCATAACGCCCGCTTGAGACCAGACTATAATGGGTTAGAAAAAAAAAATTTACTTCTAAAAATACACAGTACAAAAATATAAAAAAATGTCTAATAATAGTGATGACTTACTAAATTTCCCATGAACATTCCACTAAGTAACAGGGGATCCTGATGACTTGCAGTACTATTTTAATATCAGCCCCTATGTTATCAGACTAACAGAGCCCTGTGGACAAATTCCACCTATGTGGGAAGAAGTTATTACATGGCTTCCATGCATGGCATACTATCCCAAATATGTCGCCAACATTAAGAGGGAAAACCCACCGCTGAATGTTTTTTTCCAATACTCTCGCCAGAATTTGAACCCAGGCGTTGGTCATCGTAGGCGGATATGATAAACTTTTCGCTATGGTGGACTAAAATAGAATACAGCCCCCAGTGCGGTGCAGGTTAAGCCCAGCAAAAATTAAATTCTCAAAATGTTGACAAAAAACCCCTACATTTTTAACAAAAAAACCCCAAGTTTATGTAAAAATTCCCCAAAGTCTGGACAAAAAAATCACAAATTCCCAAATATTGAGATTTGGACAAGAAAAAAACCCCAACATGTTAACGAAAATTCACATATTTTTTATAAAAATTCGCAACAATTTGAAAAAAAGCCCCAATTTAGAAAATCCAAATATAAGCCCAAAATATGGGGTATTGCAATACAAATGATACAAAGGCTATGATAAACTTTTCGCTATGGTGGACTAAAATAGAATACCCAGCAAAAATTAAATTCTCAAAATTTTGACAAAAAACCCCAACATTTGAAAAAAAACCCCAAGCTTATGTAAAAATTCCCAAAATTCTTGACATAAAATCCTCAATTCCCAAATGTTGAGATCTGGACAACAAAAAACCCCAACATGTTAACGAAAATTCGCACAATTTTTATAAAAATTCCCAACAATTTAAAAAAAAATGCCCCAATTTAGAAAATCTAAATATAAGCCCAAAATATGATAAACTTTTCGCTATGGTGGACTAAAATAGAATGCAGCGCCCCAATATCGTGAAGGTTAAGCCCAGCAAAAATTAAATTCTCAAAATTTTCACAAAAAACCCCAACATTTGAAACAAAAAAACCCCAAGTTTTTGTCAAAATTCCCCAAAGTCTGGACAAAAAAATCCTAAATTTCCAAATATTGAGATTTGGACAAGAAAAAAACCCCAACATGTTAACGAAAATTCGCACAATTTTTATAAAAATTCCCAACAATTTGACAAAAATGCCCCAATTTAGGAAATCCAAATATAAGCCCAAAATTTGGGGTATTGCCCAAAAATCCCAAAATGTAGATGAAAGTTCCCAAAGTTTAGACATATAACATACTGGCTGAACCGGGCCCGCTCCACTGCCCCTTCTTTTACATCATTTAAGATAATTAAAGAGCTTTTAGTGAAACAATTGGCCCCATTATTGGTTATCATATTCGTTTTCTAGTCTCAAATACCTTTCATTTGGTCGGTAAGTTTGTACTCTTGGGGAAGGGGCGGTGCCCCAAAGACATGGTCCCACGCTTGGATGTCAGATTCGTATTCTACTCCCAAACATCTTTACTTGAGCTCCATACTACGATGGTCAATAAATAATTGCTGTTTGTGGGGTGTTTTTGGGAAGAGTCTTGCTGTTATGTCCGCTTTGTGGAGAGTTCCACTTTCTTTAAGACCCAAATTGCCATGGTGAGCAAATACGTCCTATTTGGGGGATGTCCCTTAAACAGTTGGTCCCGAATGTTCTAATCAGATTCGCGGTCTTTCATTTGAGCCCCATATTTGCATAGTCGACAAACATGTCCAGTTTGGAGGGTGCTTTGGGGGATGGGACGGCCATTCAGTGACTTTCTCTGAAAATATATATCAGCTTCGTATTCTACTCTAAGGTACCTCTAATGTGAGCCCCATATAGCAATGGTCAGCAAAGACTTCCTATTTGGGTGGTTTTATGGGGTGGGTTGGCCCCATAGAAAGTTTTTCCCGAATATTGATATCAGATTCGTGGATTACAACCAAAGACCTTTTATTTTAGCCCCATATTGCTAATGTCGTAATTTTGTCCTCTTTGGGGAGTATTTTTATGAGGGGTGGCCCCCAAACGGTTAGCCCCACATTTGGATATCATATTCGTATTCTACACACAAATACTTTCTTTTTGAGCCCCATATTGCGATGGTCAGCAAAAAACATTCTGTTGAGGGGCGGTTCCCCCAACACTTGGTCGCACATTTTGATATCAGATTCGTATTCTACTCGTAGATACCTTTCAGTTGAGTCCCACATTGCCATGTTCGGTAAATATGTCCGATTTTGGGGGTTGGGGTGGTCGCCCAAACACTTGGTCCCAAATTGGGGTATGAGATTCGTATTCTACTCTTAAATACCTTTCATTTGAGTCCCATATTCTCATGATTGCTCTATATTTATATTTGGTAGGTTTTGGGGTGGGGCGTCCCCCCTCTGTACCCCATCCCAAATTTGGATACCAAAATTTTGTTTTTAGTTTAATATAAGAGAGCACACAAAATTTTGCTTAATTAGCACCACCGACCTCCGAGATCTGCAGTTTCTGAAAATAAGGGTAAGGGGGAAGGTCCGCCTCCCCTTCGGATATCAAAAAATTAAGTAACCTTTTTCCACCACGGCATCAATATGCACCATCTGTGAAAATGTCAAGAAAATCGGTTCAGCCGTTTCTGAATCTGTAAGGAACACACAAACAAAGAAAAACAAACTAAAACGGACAGAGCCCGCTCCGCTGCACCTTCTTTCACTCTCTTATTTTATCTGAGCTATATACGGTCACGTCAGTAAATAAGTCCTATTAAGGGAGTCCTGGTACGGCCTTTCAGATATTTCGCGCCAATTGGGATATTATATTGGTGCTCTTCTCCCAAATACCTTTCTTTAGAGCCATATATTGCTATGGTCGGTAAATATGTCCGGTATGGGTGTGTTTTTGACAGTGAGGCGAATGCCCATATATTAGATTCGTGATCTGGTCTCAAATACCTTTCGTTTCAGTCCCATATTGTCATTATTGGTTTATATACCATTTGGCTGGTGGCGTGGCCCTCTAGATATTCCACCCATCTCCGAGATCTGGCTTTTGTGGATATAGGGTAAGGGGAGGGTTCGCCCATTATAGTTTGGATGTGAGATCTACTTTATTCTCTTGGATTTGGTGGTGGATTGGAGTAGCCAAACTCTTTGCCCCAAAAGTGGATATCAGATTCATACTCCATTCTCGAAAATCACATTGGAGCTACATATTGTTATAGTCGGTATATATTTGTGGTTTAGGGGGAGTTTATGAGGTGAGGCGTCCCTGAAACACTAGGCCATGAAACAGATATAGATTTGCGCCCCTTTTTGCCATAATTCACAAATATGTCCAGTTTGATGGGTATGCAGGGTGGGGCGGCCACCCACGTACTTACAAACAAACAAAAAATTTTGCCCATGAGCATTCCATTAAGGAACAGGGGGCAAACTTCTCACATATCAATGACTGCAGTCCGATTTGAGTTTTAAGATCAATGATAAGTAGCCTCTTTTTTATAAGCCTCTTAGTCCGAACGGCATGCCCAGTGCGACACCTGTTCAAAGAGAAGTTTTACATGACATAGTGCCTCACAAATGTTGCCAGCATTAGGAGGGGAAAACCACCGCTGAAATTTTTTTCTGATGGTCTCGCCCGGATTCCAACTCAGGCGTTCAGCGTCATAGACGGACATGCTAACCTCTGCGCTACTGTGGCCTCCAGTCAAGGTCAACCTTTATAATTTTCAGTTAGGTTCCGCCATCTTTGCTATAGAACCACCGTTATTAAACAAATTCGATTCAATTACCTACAGTTTCCTCTTTTCACAGTGTATCATCCACAAAGAAATGTATGGTTAACAGGCCCAACAGAACTGTGAGTGAGAATATTTATTACCTAGCTAACAAACAAACAAAGAAGTGGAATGAACAATCAACCAGCCAACAAACAAAGTTTTCCAAGCGTAACCATCATCGCCCTCGTCTAACATTACCATCAACAGCAAAAGCAATAGCAACAGCAACTGCAACTGCTGTTCGCAAAGATGGAACAAACGAATGAAATGCACAGAAACGCCTCTGGCCGCCTGTTGTGGCAAAACAACAGCAGCTGCTCTTCTGGGTGCGCTAGGCATGCGCAGTTTACCCCATTGACACGCACGCACGATTCAGCAATTTGCCATCGATTGCAGTCGACACAATAACAACATAAAATAAAATTGGAAGCAAAAGCTAGCTCAACTTGAGGCTGGCATTTAAAGTTGCCAATGAAGCAAATTTGGGGAACAAAATTGGGGAAAAAAAATCAAGCGTGCTAAGTTCGGCTGGGCCGAATTTTGGGAACCCACCACCAGGGATCTGCTAAAAAGTTATACAAAATTAATTTATTTGCAGGGCATAATTTTATTCTACATACCAAACATCTTTAAAACCAGCAAAAAATTAAAGCTTCTAGGAACCGAACAAGGATGATAGAGAGACCGGTTATAGACTGATTAGGACCGTACTGCGCACGGTTATTGGAAGTCATGACAGAACACTACATGCAAATCGGACAAAAATTGAGGCTTCCAGAGGCTCAAGAAGCCAAATCGGGAGATCGGGGTATATGGGAGCTATATGAGGTTATAGACCGATTTAGACCGTACAAAGCATAGTTTTTGGAAATTATAACAGAACGCCACATGCAAAATTTCAGCCCAATCGGACAAAAAATGCGACTTATAATGGCACAAGAAGTCAAATCGGGATATCGGTTTATATGGAAGCTATATCAGGTTTTAGACCGATTCGGACCGTACTTGGCACAATTGTTGGAAGTCTTTACAGAACACTCACTACATGCCAAATTTTAGCCAAATCGGACAAAAATTACGACTCGTAAGGGCTCAAGAAGTCATATCGGTAGATCGGTTTATATGGGAGCTACATCAGGTTTTAGACCGATTTGGACCATACCTGATACGTTTATTGGAATTAAAAACAGCACACTATGTGCAAAATTTCACCCAAAACGGAAGAAAATTGCGGCTTCCATGGGCTCGAGA
Organism: Stomoxys calcitrans; assembly: GCF_963082655.1. NCBI lineage: Eukaryota > Metazoa > Arthropoda > Insecta > Diptera > Muscidae > Stomoxys > Stomoxys calcitrans. Next base: position 210,722,217 of record NC_081552.1, read on the forward strand.
AGTCAAATCGGGAGATCGGTTTATATGGGAGCTATATCTAAATCTGAACCGATATGGCACATTTGCAATCCCCAACGACCTACATCAAAATTAAGTATCTTTGCAAAATTTCAAGCGGCTAGCTTTAAGCGTTCGAGCGTTTTAGGGTCCTAAACGAATATTTCGAGGTGTTACAAACGGAACAACTAGATTAGTAAACCCCCACCCAATGGTGCAAAATTCGGCGGGGCCGAATTTTGGGTACACACCATCATGGATTCCGCTAAAAAACTTACCCTTATTAATTGAGTTTGTATCTGAATTATTTTGGTGTTAAGAAGTCAAATCTGAATATAAGTACTTAGGAGGGTCTTTATCACCTTATTGGCCGATTCGGATAAAGCTGGACACCTATGGTGGAAGCTATACGACAGAGTTATGGGCCAAATTTCACTCAAATCAGGTGAAATTTAGGCTTCCGATTCAAATCATACTTGGCATGGATGATTGGAAGTCATAACTCAAGTCCAGGTTCCAAATTTCAGCCAAATCGGATGAAAATTGAGGCTTCTAGGGGCTGAAAAAATCAAAAAATCGGATCGGTTTATATGGGGGCTAAATGTGTTTATAGACCGATTCAGACACTTGACATGGATATAGGATGGATTTTATATCAGATTCTTACTCAACTTTTAAATACCTTTCTTTTAATATCCATATTGTCCCAATTGGTGAATATACCACTCTGGGGGGTTTTGAGGGGTGGGAAGGGCCCTCAGACACCAAGGAATAAATTATTTTTGTCAGATTTGCACTCTACTTTTAAATACCTTTCATTTGATACCCATCTTGCCCAAAGCGGAAAAGTGTCCTGTTGGAGAGTTTTTAGGTGGCGGGAGACACCCCCCCGAACACTTAGGTGAAATAGGGTTGTCGTCGTCCCACCGATCGTTGTGGAACAGCCAAACGGTTGGAAGGACGGCGAAAATCCTATAGGGGGATCCAGATTGTGAGGCGACGAGGCTATTACTGAAATGAAGCAAGAAGGAGGTCAGTATAGCTATTGATATCATAACGGGACACATAGGACTACCAGCTCACTTATGGAAATTCAGTGCGGGAGAGAGATAGCATGTGTAGGGCATGCGAGAAAGATGATGAGATGTTGGAGCTTAGCCTTTGTCATTGACCGGCTTTGGCGTCTAACAGATACCGCCACTTAGGTGGGGACACTATACCAGACATGAACCCACTTAGGGGAGTGGCATGGAAAACAATTACGGATTTTGTAAGTAGCACGGAATTCCTAACTTAAATTTTTCTTTTTAGAGGTTACTTTCTAGTTTTTAGAGCGCACAACAAGCCGATTACTGGCTTAGGTGTATGTGCATAGTGGCATGGGGCGGATTAATATCTGCACCCTCTTTTCAACCTAACCTAAGTGAAATTTGTATACCAAGTTCGTACTCTACTCTTAAATACCTTTAATTTGACACCCATATAGTCCCAATCGATAAACATGCCCGTTCGGGTGGGTCTTGTGATGGGGCACCCCCCCCCCCCCCCCCCCTCCCAGGTTATTTAAGCCCAAAAATGTATATCAATTTCGTGTTTTTGGGCTACTATAAGGTGATATACAAAATTTCGCTCAAATCTGTGCACCTATCTCCGAGATCTGGCGTTTTTGAAAATTTGGATAAGGGGGAGGGTCCGCCCCCCTTCGCATATCGAAAAACCAATTTCGTTTCTTGGGCTTTCATAAGGTGGTATACAAAATTTCGCTCAAATCGGTGAACCTATATCCGAGATCTGGCGTTTTTGAAAATTTGAATAAGGGGGAGGGTCCGCCCCCCTTCGGATATCGAAAAATTTATTTCGTTTTTTGGGCTATCATAAGGTGGTATACAAAATTTCGCTTAAATCGGTGGAACCCATCTCCGAGATCTGGCGTTTTTGAAAATTTGGATAAGGGGAAGGGTCCGCCCCCTTCGGATATCGAAAAACCAATTTCGTTTTTTGGGCTATCATCAGGTGTTATACAAAATTTCGCTTAAATCGGTGCAACCCATCTCCGAGATCTGGCGTTTTTGAAAATTTGGATTAAGGGCAGGGTCCACCCCCCTTCGGATATCAAAAAATGTAGTACGCTATTTTCACTGTGGGCTCAAACTCTACCATCTGTGAAAATTTAAATTTCATCATGGTTCAGCCCATACATCGGGTTACATGGTGTGACATTGGATAAGGCATGGAGTAGGGCATGGGGTAGGGCATGGGGTAGGGCATGGGGTAGGACGTTCCCCAATGTTGCTCCCACTCAATTTGTATACCAACAACCGAAGGATGGGGGAATACCCATTTTGTTATTCAGTTTGCAACACATCGAAATATCCATTTCCGACCCTATAAGGTATATATATTCTTGATCAGCGGAAAAATCTAAGACGACCTAGCCATGTCCGTCCGTCTGTCTGTTGAAATCACACTATAGTCATTAAAAATAGAGATATTGAGCTGAAACTTTGCACAGCTTCTTTTTTGTCCATAAGCAGGTTAAGTTCGAAGATGGGCTACATCGGACTTTATCTTGCTATAGCCCCCACATAGACCGATCCGCCGATTTAGGGTCTTTGGGCCATAAAAGCCACATTTATTATCTGATTTTGCTGAAATATCGGACAGTAAGTTGTGTTAGGCTCTTTGGATATAGCTGCCATATAGACCGATCTCTCGATTTAAGGTTTAGGTGCCATAAAATGCGCATTTATTGTCCGATTTCGCAGGTATTTGGGAGAGTGAGTTGTGTTTGGCCTTCGACATACTTCTTCAACTTGGCCCAGATCGGTGCAGATTTGGATATAGCTGCTATATAGACCGATCTCTCGATTTAAGGTTTGGGCCATAAAAGGCGCATTTATTGTCCGATGTCGCCGAAATTTGGGACAGTGAGTTGTGTTAGGCTCTTCGACCTTTTTCTTCAATTTGGCCCAGATCGGTCCAGACTAAATATAGCTGCCATATAGACCGATTTCTCGATTTAAGGTTTTGGGTTCATAAAAAGCACATTTATGGTCCAATGTCGCCGAAATTTGGGACAGTGAGTTGTGTTAGGCCTTTCAATATACTTCTTCAACTTGGCCCAAATCGGTCCAGATTTGAATATAGCTGCCATATAGACCGATCTCTCGATTTAAGGTTTTGGGGCCATAAAAGGCGCATTTATTATCCGCTGTCGCCGAAATTTGGGACAGTGAGTTGTGTTAGGTTCTTCGACATTTTTCTTCAATTTGGCCCAGGTCGGTTCAGATTTAGGGCAAAAGGTATGCAATTTTCACCGGATTTTGATGAATGGTGGTTTACATATACACCCGAGGTGGTGGGTATCCAAAGTTCGGCCAGGCCGAACTTAACGCCTTTTTACTTGTTTGATAAAAGTAAATTTTTTGGTTTACTCTAAGATTGCGAAAATAATTTTGCAAACATCGGTGGATCAACACCCACCTCACACCTTCCTTCGAAATACCCTCTTTTCATTGGCGTACGCCACGTGGCAACCCTGCCAACAATACCAGAAAAAGTTCAACCATAACAGTCACACATTTCTTTTTCATGCTTTCTGGGCAGCATTGTAAAGCGATCTATGAATAGCTCATGCAACAACTACCACACAAAAAAAGTGTGCCCCTGGTTTTACTCCTAGGCTATATGACTCACTTCAAATGTTCCCCCTATGTTTTGTTGTTCCTCTTTTCCAACAGGCCAACTGACAAAATTTTCACATAATTGTGAGTTATGTTTTTTTCTGTATTTCTTATTATTCTATTCCATTGCTCCTTATGTGTGTGAAGATAAATTCCGAATTTAACTAGTGGAGACACAAACCACTGACTTAACAGTCCTCTGTTACTGCCATTAGCATAACACTGTTAAGGAACTTTGTAGGCAATTAATTAATTTAAAAAAAAAGTATTTGTTCATAAAAAGGAAATTTCAAAACACAAAAAACCAAAAAAAGATCTAGAAAATAACAAGGTGATCCAACATTAAAATTTAGTTCCCTCAATAACCGCAAGGTGTACTAACAAGATGAAGAAGATTGTAAAATTGATTGATCCACTGTGCACAAATGGAAAATAGTAAGGCGATGAGACCGGCATCAAACGACAGCTAGAGAAGCCTAGTTTCCTATACATATGCAAACATTTTCCAAATAATCGTCCAACTATCGAATTTTAGGCAAAAACTTAAAAAAATTACCCAAATGACTCGAAAAGCTAATTTTGGGTGAACCACTGTGCGAAAACGGAAAATAGTAAGGCGATGAGACCGGCATCAAACGACAGCTAGCGAAGCCTAGTTTCTCATACATATGCCCACATTTTCCAAATAATCGTCCAACTATCGAATTTTAGGCAAAAACTTGAAAAAATTACCCAAAAAACTAAAAAAGGAAATTTTGGGTGAACCACTGTGTGAAAACGGAAAATAGTAAGGCGATGAGACCGGCATCAAATGACAGCTAGCGAAGCCTAGTTTCTCATACATATGCCCACATTTTCCAAATAATCGTCCAACTATCGAATTTTAGGCAAAAACTTGAAAAAAATACCCAAATGACTAAAAAAACAAATTTTGCGTGAACCACTGTGCGAAAACGGAAAATAGTAAGGCGATGAGACCGGCATCAAACGACAGCTAGCGAAGCCTAGTTTCTCATACATATTCCCGCATTTTTCAAATAATCGTCTAACTATCGAATTTTAGGCAAAAACTTGAAAAAATTACCCGAAAAACTGAAAAAGTAAATTTTGGGTGAACCACTGTGTAAAAACGGAAAATAGTAAGGCGATGAGACCGGCATCAAACGACAGCTAGCGAAGCCTAGTTTCCTATACATATGCCCACATTTTCCAAATAATCGTCCAACTATCGAATTTTAGGCAAAAACTTGAAAAAATTACCCAAATGACTAAAAAACAAATTTTGCGTGAACCACTGTGCGAAAACGGAAAATAGTAAGGCGATGAGACCGGCATCAAACGACAGCTAGCGAAGCCTAGTTTCTCATACATATGCAAACATTTTCCAAATAATCGTCCAACTATCGAATTTTACGCAAAAACTTGAAAAAATTACCCAAATGACTAAAAAAACAAATTTTGCGTGAACCACTGTGCGAAAACGGAAAATAGTAAGGCGATGAGACCGGCATCAAACGACAGCTAGCGAAGCCTAGTTTCTCATACATATGCAAACATTTTCCAAATAATCGTCCAACTATCGAATTTTACGCAAAAACTTGAAAAAATTACCCAAATGACTAAAAAAACAAATTTTGCGTGAACCACTGTGCGAAAACGGAAAATAGTAAGGCGATGAGACCGGCATCAAACGACAGCTAGCGAAGCCTAGTTTCTCATACATATGCCCACAATTTCCAAATAATCGTCCAACTATCGAATTTTAGGCAAAAACTTGAAAAAATTACCTAAAAAACTAAAAAAGGAAACTTTGGGTGAACCACTGTGTAAAAACGGAAAATAGTAAGGCGATGAGACCGGCATCAAACGACAGCTAGCGAAGCCTAGTTTCTCATACATATGCCCACATTTTCCAAATAATCGTCCAACTATCGAATTTTAGGCAAAAACTTGAAAAAATTACTTAAAAAACTAAAAAAGGAAACTTTGGGTGAACCACTGTGTAAAAACGGAAAATAGTAAGGCGATGAGACCGGCATCAAACGACAGCTAGCGAAGCCTAGTTTCTCATACATATGCAAACATTTTCCAAATAATCGTCCAACTATCGAATTTTACGCAAAAACTTGAAAAAATTACCCAAATGACTAAAAAAACAAATTTTGCGTGAACCACTGTGCGAAAACGGAAAATAGTAAGGCGATGAGACCGGCATCAAATGACAGCTAGCGAAGCCTAGTTTCTCATACATATGCCCACATTTTCCAAATAATCGTCCAACTATCGAATTTTAGGCAAAACTTGAAAAAAATACCCAAATGACTAAAAAAACAAATTTTGCGTGAACCACTGTGCGAAAACGGAAAATAGTAAGGCGATGAGACCGGCATCAAACGACAGCTAGCGAAGCCTAGTTTCTCATACATATGCCCACAATTTCCAAATAATCGTCCAACTATCGAATTTTAGGCAAAAACTTGAAAAAATTACCCAAATGACTCGAAAAGCTAATTTTGGGTGAACCACTGTGCGAAAACGGAAAATAGTAAGGCGATGAGACCGGCATCAAACGACAGCTAGCGAAGCCTAGTTTCCTATACATATGCCCACATTTTCCAAATAATCGTCCAACTATCGAATTTTAGGCAAAAACTTGAAAAAATTACCCAAATGACTCGAAAAGCTAATTTTGGGTGAACCACTGTGCGAAAACGGAAAATAGTAAGGCGATGGGACCGGCATCAAATGACAGCTAGCGAAGCCTAGTTTCTCATACATATGCCCACAATTTCCAAATAATCGTCCAACTATCGAATTTTAGGCAAAAACTTGAAAAAATTACCCAAATGACTCGAAAAGCTAATTTTGGGTGAACCACTGTGCGAAAACGGAAAATAGTAAGGCGATGAGACCGGCATCAAACGACAGCTAGCGAAGCCTAGTTTCCTATACATATGCCCACATTTTCCAAATAATCGTCCAACTATCGAATTTTAGGCAAAAACTTGAAAAAATTACCCAAATGACTAAAAAACAAATTTTGCGTGAACCACTGTGCGAAAACGGAAAATAGTAAGGCGATGAGACCGGCATCAAACGACAGCTAGCGAAGCCTAGTTTCTCATACATATGCAAACATTTTCCAAATAATCGTCCAACTATCGAATTTTACGCAAAAACTTGAAAAAATTACCCAAATGACTAAAAAAACAAATTTTGCGTGAACCACTGTGCGAAAACGGAAAATAGTAAGGCGATGAGACCGGCATCAAACGACAGCTAGCGAAGCCTAGTTTCTCATACATATGCCCACAATTTCCAAATAATCGTCCAACTATCGAATTTTAGGCAAAAACTTGAAAAATTACCCAAAAAACAAAAAAGGCAAATTTTGCGTGAACCACTGTGCGAAAACGGAAAATAGTAAGGCGATGAGACCGGTATCAAACGACAGCTAGGGAAGCCTAGTTTCTCATACATATGCCCACATTTTCCAAATAATCGTCCAACTATCGACTTTTAGGCAAAAACTTGAAAAAATTACCCAAATGACTAAAAAACAAATTTTGCGTGAACCACTGTGCGAAAACGGAAAATAGTAAGGCGATGGGACCGGCATCAAATGACAGCTAGCGAAGCCTAGTTTCTCATACATATGCCCACAATTTCCAAATAATCGTCCAACTATCGAATTTTAGGCAAAAACTTGAAAAATTACCCAAAAAACAAAAAAGGCAAATTTTGCGTGAACCACTGTGCGAAAACGGAAAATAGTAAGGCGATGAGACCGGCATCAAACGACAGCTAGCGAAGCCTAGTTTCTCATACATATGCCCACATTTTCCAAATAATCGTCCAACTATCGAATTTTAGGCAAAAACTTGAAAAAATTACCCAAATGACTCGAAAAGCTAATTTTGGGTGAACCACTGTGCGAAAACGGAAAATAGTAAGGCGATGAGACCGGCATCAAACGACAGCTAGCGAAGCCTAGTTTCCTATACATATGCCCACATTTTCCAAATAATCGTCCAACTATCGAATTTTAGGCAAAAACTTGAAAAAATTACCCAAATGACTAAAAAACAAATTTTGCGTGAACCACTGTGCGAAAACGGAAAATAGTAAGGCGATGGGACCGGCATCAAATGACAGCTAGCGAAGCCTAGTTTCTCATACATATGCCCACAATTTCCAAATAATCGTCCAACTATCGAATTTTAGGCAAAAACTTGAAAAATTACCCAAAAAACAAAAAAGGCAAATTTTGCGTGAACCACTGTGCGAAAACGGAAAATAGTAAGGCGATGGGACCGGCATCAAATGACAGCTAGCGAAGCCTAGTTTCTCATACATATGCCCACAATTTCCAAATAATCGTCCAACTATCGAATTTTAGGCAAAAACTTGAAAAAATTACCCAAATGACTCGAAAAGCTAATTTTGGGTGAACCACTGTGCGAAAACGGAAAATAGTAAGGCGATGAGACCGGCATCAAACGACAGCTAGCGAAGCCTAGTTTCCTATACATATGCCCACATTTTCCAAATAATCGTCCAACTATCGAATTTTAGGCAAAAACTTGAAAAAATTACCCAAATGACTAAAAAACAAATTTTGCGTGAACCACTGTGCGAAAACGGAAAATAGTAAGGCGATGAGACCGGCATCAAACGACAGCTAGCGAAGCCTAGTTTCTCATACATATGCAAACATTTTCCAAATAATCGTCCAACTATCGAATTTTACGCAAAAACTTGAAAAAATTACCCAAATGACTAAAAAAACAAATTTTGCGTGAACCACTGTGCGAAAACGGAAAATAGTAAGGCGATGAGACCGGCATCAAACGACAGCTAGCGAAGCCTAGTTTCTCATACATATGCAAACATTTTCCAAATAATCGTCCAACTATCGAATTTTACGCAAAAACTTGAAAAAATTACCCAAATGACTAAAAAAACAAATTTTGCGTGAACCACTGTGCGAAAACGGAAAATAGTAAGGCGATGAGACCGGCATCAAACGACAGCTAGCGAAGCCTAGTTTCTCATACATATGCAAACATTTTCCAAATAATCGTCCAACTATCGAATTTTACGCAAAAACTTGAAAAAATTACCCAAATGACTAAAAAAACAAATTTTGCGTGAACCACTGTGCGAAAACGGAAAATAGTAAGGCGATGAGACCGGCATCAAACGACAGCTAGCGAAGCCTAGTTTCTCATACATATGCCCACAATTTCCAAATAATCGTCCAGCTATCGAATTTTAGGCAAAAACTTGAAAAAATTACCTAAAAAACTAAAAAAGGAAACTTTGGGTGAACCACTGTGTAAAAACGGAAAATAGTAAGGCGATGAGACCGGCATCAAACGACAGCTAGCGAAGCCTAGTTTCTCATACATATGCCCACATTTTCCAAATAATCGTCCAACTATCGAATTTTAGGCAAAAACTTGAAAAAATTACCCAAATGACTAAAAAAACAAATTTTGCGTGAACCACTGTGCGAAAACGGAAAATAGTAAGGCGATGAGACCGGCATCAAACGACAGCTAGCGAAGCCTAGTTTCTCATACATATGCAAACATTTTCCAAATAATCGTCCAACTATCGAATTTTACGCAAAAACTTGAAAAAATTACCCAAATGACTCGAAAAGCTAATTTTGGGTGAACCACTGTGCGAAAACGGAAAATAGTAAGGCGATGAGACCGGCATCAAACGACAGCTAGCGAAGCCTAGTTTCCTATACATATGCCCACATTTTCCAAATAATCGTCCAACTATCGAATTTTAGGCAAAAACTTGAAAAAATTACCCAAATGACTAAAAAACAAATTTTGCGTGAACCACTGTGCGAAAACGGAAAATAGTAAGGCGATGGGACCGGCATCAAATGACAGCTAGCGAAGCCTAGTTTCTCATACATATGCCCACAATTTCCAAATAATCGTCCAACTATCGAATTTTAGGCAAAAACTTGAAAAATTACCCAAAAAACAAAAAAGGCAAATTTTGCGTGAACCACTGTGCGAAAACGGAAAATAGTAAGGCGATGAGACCGGCATCAAACGACAGCTAGCGAAGCCTAGTTTCTCATACATATGCCCACAATTTCCAAATAATCGTCCAACTATCGAATTTTAGGCAAAAACTTGAAAAAATTACCTAAAAAACTAAAAAAGGAAACTTTGGGTGAACCACTGTGTAAAAACGGAAAATAGTAAGGCGATGAGACCGGCATCAAACGACAGCTAGCGAAGCCTAGTTTCTCATACATATGCCCACAATTTCCAAATAATCGTCCAACTATCGAATTTTAGGCAAAAACTTGAAAAAATTACCTAAAAAACTAAAAAAGGAATTTTTGGGTGAACCACTGTGTAAAAACGGAAAATAGTAAGGCGATGAGACCGGCATCAAACGACAGCTAGAGAAGCCTAGTTTCCTATACATATGCAAACATTTTCCAAATAATCGTCCAACTATCGAATTTTAGGCAAAAACTTAAAAAAATTACCCAAATGACTCGAAAAGCTAATTTTGGGTGAACCACTGTGCGAAAACGGAAAATAGTAAGGCGATGAGACCGGCATCAAACGACAGCTAGCGAAGCCTAGTTTCTCATACATATGCCCACATTTTCCAAATAATCGTCCAACTATCGAATTTTAGGCAAAAACTTGAAAAAATTACCCAAATGACTAAAAAAAACAAATTTTGCGTGAACCACTGTGCGAAAACGGAAAATAGTAAGGCGATGAGACCGGCATCAAACGACAGCTAGCGAAGCCTAGTTTCTCATACATATGCAAACATTTTCCAAATAATCGTCCAACTATCGAATTTTACGCAAAAACTTGAAAAAATTACCCAAATGACTAAAAAAACAAATTTTGCGTGAACCACTGTGCGAAAACGGAAAATAGTAAGGCGATGAGACCGGCATCAAACGACAGCTAGCGAAGCCTAGTTTCTCATACATATGCAAACATTTTCCAAATAATCGTCCAACTATCGAATTTTAGGCAAAAACTTAAAAAATTACCCAAAAGACTCGAAAATTCAAGCTTGCGTGAACCACTGTGCGAAAACGGAAAATAGTAAGGCGATGAGACCGGCATCAAACGACAGCTAGCGAAGCGAATGTTTGCAAACATTTTCCAAATAATCGTCCAACTATCGAATTTTAGGCAAAAACTTGAAAAAATTACCCAAAAGACTCGAAAATTCAAACTTGCGTGAACCACTGTGTGAAAATGGAAAATAGTAAGGGGATGAGACCGACATCAAACGACAGCTAGGGAAGCCTAGTTTCTTATACATATGCCCACATTTTCCAAATAATCGTCTAACTATCGAATTCTTCAAAAAAACTTGAAAAAATCGCTACAAGACCTCAAAAATCTATTTTGTGTGAACCACTGTGCAAAAATGGAAAAAGTTGATACTTTGAAACCGGTCTCAAACGACAGCTTATGAAGTCTTGTTTCTAATCCAAAAGGGCCTATATTCCAAATAATCGTCTAACTATCGAATTTTTCAAAAAAAAACTTGAATTGAATAATTATTATACATTTGTGGATTAATATACGCACCATCTTTTCAACCTAACCTCCTTTTGAGTTTCTGAGCTGTATGTTTTTTTTTGTTATTTTAGAAAAGACAATTTACAACTTTTTGAATACCCCAATTTACCTTAATATATTTATGCGAACTATTATGACCATTCATGTAGATTTTTTCAATGCATTGAATTTTTACATTGTAAATATTTAATTTGTTTTTTACCTTTTTAACATAAAATTTCCTAGCCTGGGTTTTCAAAAGCAATGAAAGGTTTTGAATCCTTTTACATTTTTTGAATGAAAAGGTATGTTAGTTAAGCTGAGTACCTGCGTAAGCAATGGTGAAGGATTCCAAACACGTGTATTGAGTTTTTATATCAGCAGGTTTAATACTTTTTATCTTGAAATTTCCCTGCCAGCATTTTTTAATGAGGTGGTATGTTAGTAAAGTTTTTACCTGTGTACACTTGACTCAAATTTTGCAAATATTTTGATCTTATTGGATTCTACCTGCCACTGAATGGTATTTTTTCCTATCTTTAAAATTACTTTTCAGTTTCGATTACCCTTTTCAATTTCTAATCTTTGTTTGATCAACAAAGCGAACAGTTGTAATTTGCAAAAAAGTTAAAAATCTTGCATATATACAAATTCTGAAAAGTTAAATTTTAAAAGAAAGTGAAAAGTGTAATTTATAAACAATTCTAAAATGAATTTCAGGCAAATCGAGTAATTGCGCTCCCTAGAGGCTCAGAAAGTCAACTATATCAACTATATACCGATTTCAACTATATATAGATTTCGAGAATGCTTGGAAAAGTTGTTGGAAGTCGCACCAAAAAGATATATGCAAAATTTCAACCAAATTGGATAAAAATTGCGCCCTTAAGAAGCTCAAGAAGTTAATCGGGAGTTTGGTGAATATGACAGTTATATCAGGTCATGGACTGATCTGTAATCATACTTGGCACAGTTGTTGGATATACCAAAACGATATGCGAAAAATTTCCACCAAATCAGATAAAAACTGCGTTTTCTGGCAGCTCAAAAAGTGCAAGTGTATCAAGTTATGAACCGATTTGAACCATACACAGCTATTTTTGTTTGAAGTGATACCAAAACACCACGTGCAAGATCTGATAAGAACTGCGCCCTCTAGAAACTCAAGCCAAATAAAAAATTCCAAACATTCTAAATACCTTAAAATGGCTTAATTTTAGATTTTGTTACAAAAACGACTTGTTTTTGGCCGATTTCAATGAAATCTTGGATTTTGGATTTTTTTTTGCATCACAACTTGTATATTTTTTGGTATGAAACCTATTCTTTTTTTGTCCAGGTGTCTGATTTTTAACTTGTTAAAATATGTTCCAAACCTAGACATGTCAGATAGCAAAATTCATATTTCCATTATTTTGCCGGTTTTTTTTTTTACGATATTTTGGATTAGAAACTAGACTTTATAAGCTGTCGTTTGAGACCGGTTTCAAAGTATTAACTTTTCCATTTTTGCACAGTGGTTGACGCAAAATAGATTTTTGAGGTCTTGAAGCGATTTTTTTTCAAGTTGTTTTGAAAAATTTGATAGTTAGACGATTTTTTTGGAATATAAGCTCTTTTGGATTAGAAACTAGACTTCATAAGCTGTCGTTTGAGACCGGTTTCAAAGTATCAACTTTTTCCATTTTTGCACAGTGGTTCACACAAAATAGATTTTTGAGGTCTTGAAGCGATTTTTTTCAAGTTGTTTTGAAAAATTTGATAGTTAGACGATTATTTGGAATATAAGCTCTTTTGGATTAGAAACAAGACTTCATAAGCTGTCGTTTGAGACCGGTTTCAAAGTATCAACTTTTTCCATTTTTGCACAGTGGTTCACACAAAATAGATTTTTGAGGTCATGTAGCGATTTTTTTCAAGTTTTTTTTGAAAAATTCGATAGTTAGACGATTATTTGGAATAAAGACCCTTTTGGATTAGAAACTAGACTTCATAAGCTGTCGTTTGAGACCGGTTTCAAAGTATTAACTGTTTCCATTTTTGCACAGTGGTTGACGCAAAATAGATTTTTCAAGTCTTGTAGCGAATTTTTTCAAGTTTTTTTTTTGAAGAATTCGATAGTTGGACGATTATTTGGAAAATGTGGGCATATGTATGAGAAACTAGGCTTCGCTAGCTGTCGTTTGATGCCGGTCTCATCGCCTTACTATTTTCCGTTTTCGCACAGTGGTTCACCCAAAATTAGCTTTTTTAGTTTTTTGGGTAATTTTTTCAAGTTTTTGCCTAAAATTCGATAGTTGGACGATTATTTGGAAAATGTGGGCATATGTATGAGAAACTAGGCTTCGCTAGCTGTCGTTTGATGCCGGTCTCATCGCCTTACTATTTTCCGTTTTCGCACAGTGGTTCACCCAAAATTAGCTTTTCGAGTCATTTGGGTAATTTTTTTAAGTTTTTGCCTAAAATTCGATAGTTGGACGATTATTTGGAAAATGTTTGCATATGTATAGGAAACTAGGCTTCTCTAGCTGTCGTTTGATGCCGGTCTCATCGCCTTACTATTTTCCGTTTTTACACAGTGGTTCACCCAAAAATTCCTTTTTTAGTTTTTTAGGTAATTTTTTCAAGTTTTTGCCTAAAATTCGATAGTTGGACGATTATTTGGAAATTGTGGGCATATGTATGAGAAACTAGGCTTCGCTAGCTGTCGTTTGATGCCGGTCTCATCGCCTTACTATTTTCCGTTTTTACACAGTGGTTCACCCAAAGTTTCCTTTTTTAGTTTTTTAGGTAATTTTTTCAAGTTTTTGCCTAAAATTCGATAGTTGGACGATTATTTGGAAATTGTGGGCATATGTATGAGAAACTAGGCTTCGCTAGCTGTCGTTTGATGCCGGTCTCATCGCCTTACTATTTTCCGTTTTCGCACAGTGGTTCACGCAAAATTTGTTTTTTTAGTCATTTGGGTAATTTTTTCAAGTTTTTGCGTAAAATTCGATAGTTGGACGATTATTTGGAAAATGTTTGCATATGTATGAGAAACTAGGCTTCGCTAGCTGTCGTTTGATGCCGGTCTCATCGCCTTACTATTTTCCGTTTTCGCACAGTGGTTCACCCAAAGTTTCCTTTTTTAGTTTTTTAGGTAATTTTTTCAAGTTTTTGCCTAAAATTCGATAGTTGGACGATTATTTGGAAAATGTGGGCATATGTATAGGAAACTAGGCTTCGCTAGCTGTCGTTTGATGCCGGTCTCATCGCCTTACTATTTTCCGTTTTCGCACAGTGGTTCACCCAAAATTAGCTTTTCGAGTCATTTGGGTAATTTTTTCAAGTTTTTGCCTAAAATTCGATAGTTGGACGATTATTTGGAAAATGTGGGCATATGTATGAGAAACTAGGCTTCGCTAGCTGTCGTTTGATGCCGGTCTCATCGCCTTACTATTTTCCGTTTTTACACAGTGGTTCACCCAAAAATTCCTTTTTTAGTTTTTTAGGTAATTTTTTCAAGTTTTTGCCTAAAATTCGATAGTTGGACGATTATTTGGAAATTGTGGGCATATGTATGAGAAACTAGGCTTCGCTAGCTGTCATTTGATGCCGGTCCCATCGCCTTACTATTTTCCGTTTTCGCACAGTGGTTCACGCAAAATTTGTTTTTTTAGTCATTTGGGTAATTTTTTCAAGTTTTTGCCTAAAATTCGATAGTTGGACGATTATTTGGAAAATGTGGGCATATGTATGAGAAACTAGGCTTCGCTAGCTGTCGTTTGATGCCGGTCTCATCGCCTTACTATTTTCCGTTTTCGCACAGTGGTTCACGCAAAATTTGCCTTTTTTGTTTTTTGGGTAATTTTTCAAGTTTTTGCCTAAAATTCGATAGTTGGACGATTATTTGGAAATTGTGGGCATATGTATGAGAAACTAGGCTTCGCTAGCTGTCATTTGATGCCGGTCCCATCGCCTTACTATTTTCCGTTTTCGCACAGTGGTTCACGCAAAATTTGTTTTTTAGTCATTTGGGTAATTTTTTCAAGTTTTTGCCTAAAATTCGATAGTTGGACGATTATTTGGAAAATGTGGGCATATGTATAGGAAACTAGGCTTCGCTAGCTGTCGTTTGATGCCGGTCTCATCGCCTTACTATTTTCCGTTTTCGCACAGTGGTTCACCCAAAATTAGCTTTTCGAGTCATTTGGGTAATTTTTTCAAGTTTTTGCCTAAAATTCGATAGTTGGACGATTATTTGGAAAATGTGGGCATATGTATGAGAAACTAGGCTTCGCTAGCTGTCGTTTGATGCCGGTCTCATCGCCTTACTATTTTCCGTTTTCGCACAGTGGTTCACGCAAAATTTGCCTTTTTTGTTTTTTGGGTAATTTTTCAAGTTTTTGCCTAAAATTCGATAGTTGGACGATTATTTGGAAAATGTTTGCATATGTATGAGAAACTAGGCTTCGCTAGCTGTCGTTTGATGCCGGTCTCATCGCCTTACTATTTTCCGTTTTCGCACAGTGGTTCACGCAAAATTTGTTTTTTAGTCATTTGGGTAATTTTTTCAAGTTTTTGCCTAAAATTCGATAGTTGGACGATTATTTGGAAAATGTGGGCATATGTATAGGAAACTAGGCTTCGCTAGCTGTCGTTTGATGCCGGTCTCATCGCCTTACTATTTTCCGTTTTTACACAGTGGTTCACCCAAAATTTACTTTTTCAGTTTTTCGGGTAATTTTTTCAAGTTTTTGCCTAAAATTCGATAGTTAGACGATTATTTGAAAAATGCGGGAATATGTATGAGAAACTAGGCTTCGCTAGCTGTCGTTTGATGCCGGTCTCATCGCCTTACTATTTTCCGTTTTCGCACAGTGGTTCACGCAAAATTTGTTTTTTTAGTCATTTGGGTATTTTTTTCAAGTTTTGCCTAAAATTCGATAGTTGGACGATTATTTGGAAAATGTGGGCATATGTATGAGAAACTAGGCTTCGCTAGCTGTCATTTGATGCCGGTCTCATCGCCTTACTATTTTCCGTTTTCGCACAGTGGTTCACGCAAAATTTGTTTTTTTAGTCATTTGGGTAATTTTTTCAAGTTTTTGCGTAAAATTCGATAGTTGGACGATTATTTGGAAAATGTTTGCATATGTATGAGAAACTAGGCTTCGCTAGCTGTCGTTTGATGCCGGTCTCATCGCCTTACTATTTTCCGTTTTCGCACAGTGGTTCACGCAAAATTTGTTTTTTTAGTCATTTGGGTAATTTTTTCAAGTTTTTGCGTAAAATTTGATAGTTAGACGATTATTTGGAATATAAGCTCTTTTGGATTAGAAACAAGACTTCATAAGCTGTCGTTTGAGACCGGTTTCAAAGTATCAACTTTTTCCATTTTTGCACAGTGGTTCACACAAAATAGATTTTTGAGGTCATGTAGCGATTTTTTTCAAGTTTTTTTTGAAAAATTCGATAGTTAGACGATTATTTGGAATAAAGACCCTTTTGGATTAGAAACTAGACTTCATAAGCTGTCGTTTGAGACCGGTTTCAAAGTATTAACTGTTTCCATTTTTGCACAGTGGTTGACGCAAAATAGATTTTTCAAGTCTTGTAGCGAATTTTTTCAAGTTTTTTTTTGAAGAATTCGATAGTTGGACGATTATTTGGAAAATGTGGGCATATGTATGAGAAACTAGGCTTCGCTAGCTGTCGTTTGATGCCGGTCTCATCGCCTTACTATTTTCCGTTTTCGCACAGTGGTTCACCCAAAATTAGCTTTTTTAGTTTTTTGGGTAATTTTTTCAAGTTTTTGCCTAAAATTCGATAGTTGGACGATTATTTGGAAAATGTGGGCATATGTATGAGAAACTAGGCTTCGCTAGCTGTCGTTTGATGCCGGTCTCATCGCCTTACTATTTTCCGTTTTCGCACAGTGGTTCACCCAAAATTAGCTTTTCGAGTCATTTGGGTAATTTTTTTAAGTTTTTGCCTAAAATTCGATAGTTGGACGATTATTTGGAAAATGTTTGCATATGTATAGGAAACTAGGCTTCTCTAGCTGTCGTTTGATGCCGGTCTCATCGCCTTACTATTTTCCGTTTTTACACAGTGGTTCACCCAAAAATTCCTTTTTTAGTTTTTTAGGTAATTTTTTCAAGTTTTTGCCTAAAATTCGATAGTTGGACGATTATTTGGAAATTGTGGGCATATGTATGAGAAACTAGGCTTCGCTAGCTGTCGTTTGATGCCGGTCTCATCGCCTTACTATTTTCCGTTTTTACACAGTGGTTCACCCAAAGTTTCCTTTTTTAGTTTTTTAGGTAATTTTTTCAAGTTTTTGCCTAAAATTCGATAGTTGGACGATTATTTGGAAATTGTGGGCATATGTATGAGAAACTAGGCTTCGCTAGCTGTCGTTTGATGCCGGTCTCATCGCCTTACTATTTTCCGTTTTCGCACAGTGGTTCACGCAAAATTTGTTTTTTTAGTCATTTGGGTAATTTTTTCAAGTTTTTGCGTAAAATTCGATAGTTGGACGATTATTTGGAAAATGTTTGCATATGTATGAGAAACTAGGCTTCGCTAGCTGTCGTTTGATGCCGGTCTCATCGCCTTACTATTTTCCGTTTTCGCACAGTGGTTCACGCAAAATTTGTTTTTTAGTCATTTGGGTAATTTTTTCAAGTTTTTGCCTAAAATTCGATAGTTGGACGATTATTTGGAAAATGTGGGCATATGTATAGGAAACTAGGCTTCGCTAGCTGTCGTTTGATGCCGGTCTCATCGCCTTACTATTTTCCGTTTTTACACAGTGGTTCACCCAAAATTTACTTTTTCAGTTTTTCGGGTAATTTTTTCAAGTTTTTGCCTAAAATTCGATAGTTAGACGATTATTTGAAAAATGCGGGAATATGTATGAGAAACTAGGCTTCGCTAGCTGTCGTTTGATGCCGGTCTCATCGCCTTACTATTTTCCGTTTTCGCACAGTGGTTCACGCAAAATTTGTTTTTTTAGTCATTTGGGTATTTTTTTCAAGTTTTGCCTAAAATTCGATAGTTGGACGATTATTTGGAAAATGTGGGCATATGTATGAGAAACTAGGCTTCGCTAGCTGTCATTTGATGCCGGTCTCATCGCCTTACTATTTTCCGTTTTCGCACAGTGGTTCACGCAAAATTTGTTTTTTTAGTCATTTGGGTAATTTTTTCAAGTTTTTGCCTAAAATTCGATAGTTGGACGATTATTTGGAAAATGTGGGCATATGTATGAGAAACTAGGCTTCGCTAGCTGTCATTTGATGCCGGTCTCATCGCCTTACTATTTTCCGTTTTCACACAGTGGTTCACCCAAAATTTCCTTTTTTAGTTTTTTGGGTAATTTTTTCAAGTTTTTGCCTAAAATTCGATAGTTGGACGATTATTTGGAAAATGTGGGCATATGTATGAGAAACTAGGCTTCGCTAGCTGTCGTTTGATGCCGGTCTCATCGCCTTACTATTTTCCGTTTTCGCACAGTGGTTCACCCAAAATTAGCTTTTCGAGTCATTTGGGTAATTTTTTTAAGTTTTTGCCTAAAATTCGATAGTTGGACGATTATTTGGAAAATGTTTGCATATGTATAGGAAACTAGGCTTCTCTAGCTGTCGTTTGATGCCGGTCTCATCGCCTTACTATTTTCCATTTGTGCACAGTGGATCAATCAATTTTACAATCTTCTTCATCTTGTTAGTACACCTTGCGGTTATTGAGGGAACTAAATTTTAATGTTGGATCACCTTGTTATTTTCTAGATCTTTTTTTGGTTTTTTGTGTTTTGAAATTTCTTTTTTATGAACAAATACTTTTTTTTTAAATTAATTAATTGCCTACAAAGTTCCTTAACAGTGTTATGCTAATGGCAGTAACAGAGGACTGTTAAGTCAGTGGTTTGTGTCTCCACTAGTTAAATTCGGAATTTATCTTCACTCACATTTGCTCCTTTGGCATCAACTTTGAGAACATTTATACCCTTTTGGTTTTGGCCAAAATGTTGGCACACCTGGTTGTTGAGTCTGCATGAATTTCTCCTTTGTTGTGCAAAGTCCATAACTCTTACTAATCACTGAGTCACACTATTTGCTTACGCTGGCAAAGTACTCAACCACCACGATCAGCAACACCATTACTTACCAGCGACCACCGACCATCGACCATAAAAGGTGTTAAAGTCCACAATCAATGAACTTTCCTGATTCTCACGGGCCAAGTCAATATTGGACTGGCAAATATTGTGTCAAGGAATTCACACGGCTGGAGTGTGAATCGATGAGTGCGGTTTCAATATCGTTGCTTGGAGTTCTTGGAAGGGAAGAGTAAAACAACTTGAGGCTTACATGTGGCTGATTAAGCAAATGTGATCAAGGAGTTTGTTTTTTGTGGAAAAAATATGTAAAATGTTGTAAAACCATTGATTTTTTAAGCATACTTCCACATTTAAAAAAAGTTCTGGGGATTTTTGTCAATAATCTGGGAATTTATTTTTGTGTGGGCAAATATCACATTTAATGTAAAGAAAGAAAAGATTTAAGAAATGTCCTTCTTACCTGTGGCATGTCTTAGTATTCCCTGCTGCTTTCCCTATTTCTAGGCTAAACATTTGTGGAGGTCACTTTAACCCAGAGGTTTGCATGTTCGTCTATGACGCTGTACGCCTGGGTTCGAATCCTGACGAGAATATCTGAATTTCTCTAATCTATGTATAATCTAAATCTAAATTTTCAGCGATGGTTATCCCCTCCTAATGCTGGCGACATTTGTGAGGAACTATGCCATTTGGAACAAGTAAAAGCGTGCTAAGTTCGGCCGGGCCGAATCTTATATACCCTCCACCATGGATCGCATTTGTCGAGTTCTTATCCCGGCATCTCTTCTTAGGCAAAAAAGGATATAAGAAAAGAGTTGCTCTGCTATTAAAACGATATCAAGATATGGTCCGGTTCGGACCACAATTAAATTATATGTTGGACACCTGTGTAAAATTTCAGCCAATTCGTATAAGAATTGCGCCCATTGGGGCTCATGAAGTAAAATAGAGAGAACGATTTCTATGGGATCTGTATCGGGCTATAGACCGATTCAGACCATAATAAACACGTTTGTTGATAGTGATGAGAGGATCCATCGTACAAAATTTCAGGCATATCGGACAATAATTGCGACCTCTAGGGGTCAAGAAGTCAAGATCCCAGATCGGTTTATATGGCAGCTATATCAGGTTATGAACCGATTTGAACCTTATTTGACACAGTTGTTGAAAGTAAAAATAAAATACGTCATGCAAAATTTCAGCCAAATCGGATAAGAATTGCGCCCTCTAGAAGCTCAAAAAATCAAATCCCCAGATTTGTTTATATGACAGCTATATCAGGTTATGAACCGATTTGAACCATACTTGGCACAGTTGTTGGATATCATAACGAAATACTTCGTGCAAAAATTCATTCAAATCGGATAAGAATTGTACCCTCTAGAGGGTCAAGAAGTCAAGACCCAAGATCGGTTTATATGGTAGCTATTTCAGGTTATGGACCGATATGAACCATACTTGGCGCAGTTTTGGGGATCATAACAAAACACGTCGTGCGAAATTCCATTCCAATCGGATGAGAATTGCGCCCTCTAGAGGGTCAAGAAGTCAAGACCCAAGATCGGTTTATATGGCAGCTATATCAGGTTATGGACCGATATGAACCATACTTGGCACTGTTGTTGGATATAATAAGAAAACACGTCGTGCAAAATTTCATTTCAATCGAATAAGAATTGCGCACTGTAGAGGCTCAAGAAGTCAAGACCCAAGATCGGTTTATATGGCAGCTATATCAGGTTATGGACCGATTTGAACCATACTTGGCACAGTTGTTGGATATAATAACGAAACACGTCGTGCAAAATTTCATTCCAATCGGATAAGAATTGCGCACTCTAGAGGCTCAAGAAGTCAAGACCCAAGATCGGTTTATATGGCAGCTATATCAGGTTATGGACCGATTTGAACCATACTTGGCACAGTTGTTGGATATTATAGCAAAACACGTCATGCAAAATTTCATTTCAATCGGATAAGAATTGCGCACTCTACAGGCTCAAGAAGTCAAGACCCAAGATCGGTTTATATGGCAGCTATATCAAAACATGGACCGATATGGCCCATTTACAATACCAACCGACCTACACTAATAAGAAGTATTTGTGCAAAATTTCAAGCGGCTAGCTTTACTCCTTCGGAAGTTAGCGTGCTTTCGACAGACAGACGGACAGACGGACGGACGGACAGACGGACGGACATGGCTAGATCGACATAAAATGTCACGACGATCAAGAATATATATACTTTATGGGGTCTCAAACGAATATTTCGAGTAGTTACAAACAGAATGACGAAATTAGTATACCCCCCATCTTATGGTGGAGGGTATAAAAATGGTGTGGCAGCCATATAAAAACTTCTCCCCAAAGAGGTGTCGCACTGGGGCACTCCGCTAGGAATCGGCTTTAAAAAGGAGACCACTTATCAATGAGCTTAAACTTGCATCGGACATCACTCAATGTTTGCCCCTGTTCCTTAATGGAATTTTCATGTGCCAATTTGCATGTCATTGCATTTGGATTTCTAAAAAACACATAATGGTCGCCATTTAAATTTTAAGCTTAAACATCTTTGAATAAAATTAAATTTCAACAGCAAATAATAAAAGTCCTCTTGTTTTTATCATAATCCATTAAATCGAAGTGCAAACTTCAAACACAAAGTGACTTTAATAAATGCAGTATCCCACCTTCTCTAGGTCTGTATGCACACTGGCAAGGACATGCGCTGGCATTTAAATAAAAAATAAGACCACATGACTGGACACAAACGAATCATGGTCACAATAGGAGTTAAATGATGGCAAGGCTGCAATAATATCATGTTCAGCACAGAAAAAATCCTCCGGCTTTATATTGTGGAAGCTTAAAAGTGAAAATGAAAAGGAATAAAGCAAAATAGTGAATCCACAACGTGCACAAAATGCCTCACTCTAGGGATTGGTTATTTGATAGAAATGAAATGAGAGAGAGAGAGAGGGCAAATGTCTTAAAAGGAATTTAGGCAAATTTAAATGTCATACATTAAAGTAAAACAAGTATGTTGAAGGTCATGGGAGAAGCCGTTGTACAAAATTTCAGCCAAATTAGATAATAATTACGCCCTCTGAAGGCTCAAGAAGTCAAGATCCCAAATCGGATTATATGGCAGCTATATCAGGTTATATATCGATTTGAACCATATTTGGCACAGTTGTTGGAAGTCATAATAAAACACGTCATGCTAAGTTTCAGCCAAATCGGATAAGAATTGTGCCCTCTAGTGGCTCAAGAAGTCAAGATCCAAGATCGGTTTATATGCCAGCTATATCAAAACATGGACCGATATAGCCCATTTACAATCCCAACCGAACTACACTAACAAGAAGTATTTGTGCAAAATTTCAGGCATCTAGCTTTACTCCTTTGAAAGTTAGCGTGCTTTCGAGAGACGGACGGACAGACGGACGGACTTGGCTAGATCGACTAAGAGCGTCGAAACGATCCAGAATATATACACTTTAAGGGGTCTTAGACGCATATTTTGAGGTGTTACAAACGGAATGACTAGACTAGTGTAGTGGAGATTAGAAACTGATATTCATTTTCTAGTCTCCAATACCTTTCATTTGATACCAATATTGTGCCCATCAGTCTTCTTTTAGTTTGGGGTGGCGTTTTTGGTGTAAGGGGGAGGGTCAGCCAACATCCGATATCTAAAAATTGTATAACCTATGTTTGCTTTTTTTTGGATTCTACGTAACAAACAAACAACCCGAGTCTCATATAGCCATGATGGGTCATATGCCCATTTAGGGAGTTTTTAGGGGGTGGGGTGACACCCTACACTTCGATCTGATTTTGTATGTCAGATTCGTAATCTACTGCCGAATACCTTTCATTTAAGCCCCATATTGATATGGGCAACCAATTTGTCTGTTTTTAGACATTTTAAGGCGACATTTAGTGAGGGCGACTTCCTGGGTACTTGGACCCAATTTTTCGTACCATATTCGTATTCTACTCTTCAATACCTTTCATTTAATATCCATATTGTCTTTTTCGGTCCATTTGTGATTTTGGTTGGTTTTTTATGGTTAACGGGGAGGGTCCGACCGCTTCCGATATCAAGAAATTGTAAAGCATATTTCTTCTTCCTGACCATATTCGTAATCTACTCCCGAATACCTTTCATTTGAGTCCCATATTGTCATGATCGTCAAATAAACCTATTTTAAGGGGTTTTGGGGCAGGGGCGGCCCCCCAGGTACTTGGACCCAACTTTTTTTATGAAATTCGTACTCTACTCTTGAATACCTTTCATTTGAAGTCCATATCGTCCCGATCGCTCCACTTTCATTTTTGGGTAGTACTTTTGGGGTAAGGGCCTGGTTTGCCACTGCGCCATTACATCATCGGAGCAAAGAATGTTATATAATGATGTGACCACCATTTTGTTGAGCAATAGCCATAAGCGACATAAAACCCCAGAAAATATTCAAATTATTTTGCACAAGAAGGGCTTACTGTATGACTGTATAACAGTTTTCGGATAGTCGCTTTAACTGTTATAATATAACAAACAGCCAGTTTGCCTAATTCTGTACCATTTAAAGTAAGTAGTTTTCGTTCATTTGAAATGGGAAACGGGAAGATTGAGTCATGTTGGTGTGATAGCTCAGGAACTGGTCCTTTAAAACAAAGCCTTAAGCTTTTCTATGATACACATAAAAGTGGCGGACATTTCTATAGAGTATAAGAAAAATACATATATTCCACCTTTATTTATACCCTAAATTACTACTGTGGTACAGGGTGTTATGACTTAATGCATTTGTTTGCAACACCCAGAAGGAAGAAAGATAGACCCATTGATAAGTATACCGATGAACATAGAATCACTGTCTGAATCGATTAACTATGTCCGTCTGTCTGTCCGTCCGTCCGTCCATGTTGATTTGCGTACAAAGTACAGGTCACAGTTTTCATCCGATCGTCTTCAAATTTGGTACAGGCATGTTTTTCGGCCTAGAAACGAAGCCTATTGAAATTGAAAAAAATCGGTTCAGATTTGGATATAGCTTCCATATCTATGTTCGTCCGATTTGCAGTAATAATGCAATAAAATGGTTATTTGTTAACCGATTTTCTTGGACTTTCGCAGGAAGGGTTTTCTCCTGACTCTCGACATTACCGGTGAATTTCATAGAAATCGGTTCAGATTTAGATATAGCTCTCATATATATATATCGCACGATTTTCACTCCTAGAGCCACTGCAAGCGCATTTATTGACCAATCTTTCCAAAACTTTGTACAACACTTTCTTCGGGGACTTTCACAACATCTCTAAAGTTTGCTCGAAATCGAATCAGTTTTGGATATAGCTGCCATATATATTTTTGTCCGATTTGCAGCAATAATGCAATAAAATGGCCATTTGTTAACCGATTCTTTCGAAATCTGGCAGGCGTGACTTTCCTATGACTCTCGACATTAGTGTTGAATTTCGTAGAAATCGGTTCTGATTAAGATATAGCTCTCACATATATATGTTCGTCCGATTTGCAGTAATAATGCAATAAAATGGTCATTTGTATACCGATTCTCTTGAAATTTGGCAGGAACGATTTTCTTATGACTCTCGATATAACTGGTAAATTTTATAGAAATCGGTTTAGATTTAGATATAGCTCTCATACATATATATCGCCAGATTTTGACTCCTAGAGCCACTTCAAGCGCATTTATCGACCAATCTTGTCAAAACTTTGAACAACGCTTTCCTCGACGACTGCTACAGTATCTGAGGAGTTTGCTCGAAATCGGTTCAGATTTAGTTATAGCTCCCATATATATGTTCGTCCGATTTGCAGTAATATTGCAATAAAATGGTCATTTGTACACCGATTCTCTTGAAATTTGCCAGGAATGATTTTCTTATGACTCTCGACATTACTGTTCAATTTCGTAGAAATCGGTTCAGATTTAGATATAGCCCTCATATATATGTTCGTCCGATTTGCAGTAATATTGCAATAGAATGGTCATTTGTTAACCGATTCTCTTGAAATTTGGCAGGAAAGATTTTCTTATGACTCTCGATATAACTGGTGAATTTCATGGAAATCGGTTCAGATTTAGATATAGCTCTCATATATGTATATCGCACGATTTTAACTCCTAAAGCCACTACAAGCCCATTTATTGACCAATCTTGTTCAAACTTTGTACAACACTTTCTTCGAGGACTTCCACAATATCTGTAGAGTTTGCTCGAAATCGGTTCAGATTCAGATATAGCTCTCAGATATATGTTCGTCCGATTTTGAGAAATATGGCAATAAAGCACTCATTTGCTAATCGATTTTATTGAAAAATGGCAGAAAGGATTTTTTTATGACCCTCGATATAACTGGTGAATTGCATGGAAATCGGTTCAGATTTAGATATAGATGTCATATAAGTATATCGCCTGAGTTTCACTTCTGGAGCCACTGCAGGCGCATTTAGTGATCAATCTTGCCAAAATTTTGCACAATGCTTTTTTCGACGACTATCACATCCTCTAAGAAGTTTGCTCGAAATCGGTTTAAAATTAGATATAGCTCCCATATATATGCTCGTCCGATTTTGGGGAATTTGCAATAATGTTGTCATTTGTCAACCGTAGTTATTACAGTTTGAACATATTTGAACGAAATGTGATACGGATTGTTCAATAACCCATTTGAAAACACCCGCCGAGGACCATCAAATTGCCTATGGGGTAGGTGTAGGGTATTATAAAGTCGTCACCGCCCGTCTTTTGCCTTTTTTTACTGGTTTTTGTTTAAAACCCCCTCTCTGTTAGGGTCCTTGGTGATGCCAGCTCATAAAATGAAACCATCAATTGTTTTTTATTTCATCACTCACTTGGAAAAAATAATAATAAAACTTTACTGGCATACTATTGGGTTGCCCAAAAAGTAATTGCGGATTTTTTTAAAAGAAAGTAAAACTTAGAATGAACTTTAATCACGTATACTTTTTTGCACTTTTTTTCTAAAGCAAACTAAAAGTAACGGCTGATAACTGACAGAAGAAAGAATGCAATTACACAGTCACAAGCTGTGAAAAAATTTGTCAACGCCGACTATATGAAAAATTCGCAATTACTTTTTGGGCAACCCAATACTTTGATGGTGATATTTAGTCATCATTAGATGTTACTCCAAAATGTAGACACATTTTTGCATATAACAAAGTTCATTATTTGCTCTATGGAGACCAAATGTTCATAATAAACATCAAAATTGGGTTGTCTTTATGAAAAAATATATGAAAGAACGTTGGAGAGCAAAAGGAAAAAAATAAAATAAAACAAAAGAAAAACAAACAAACTGAATAAAGGAGTGTAAATGACAGCATCTAGGATGCCAAAGGATATGTGTTTATGTGTCAAAGCTTTCCCATAGCAGAAAGGCCGGTTTGGGTAAGCCTGGAAAATAGTGTTAATAAATTGCCATAAAAATGCTAATTCACAAGAGAAGATGTAGGTGCTTATTTTCTTTTATACTCCAACTCTCTTCCTCTCACTCTCAAAAAAAAAAAAAAAACTCAAACAGCATGATAAACATTACAGCATACCTCATAATCTACCAAAAAACCTTTTCATTTCATATTCAGCCTTATAGTGTCAAGCAGTCAAGCACATTTGCTTTGAATTTCTCAAAGGCTTCAGTTAAACGAGAATAATGAACTAGAAAAGTATCTGTGGAAAAAAATATATGCATAACAGTGTTGAATTTTTATTATGCAAATAAAGTGCCAGTCATACGAATATTCCAAAGGCAAAGGACAAACGTAAACATTTTTTTTTTTGTAAGAAAAAAAGGGAGGAGAATATGCAAGAGTGTCAACCAAAACACCGCAAAGGCATATAAAGTGAATATAGTTTTGAATGCATGTTGTACTAATGAAGGAATATATTTTGTTATAATTTCGTCAGCACATATCAAAGGTAATATGATGAACTAACTTTGTATGTAAAAACTTCTCCAAACAAATGCTTTAATTAAAAAAAAATCTCTGTAGACAACAACAGTTCAAAAAGGTAGCCTTTGCTTCCAATAGAGGTTATTGAAATGTTTTTCACTATACTCAAAAGCCGTTGGCTAGGTAAAGCACCTTAATCGATTTGACAAAGACGTGGATCTTCATCCACATGGCGTATCAAAAATCACGATCCACCATGCCAGTCAAAGTGTTTTGAATAACAGCCCACATTTGCAAAACTTTAAAAAGTTCCTAGCCGTTGGCTAGGTAAAGCACCTTAATCGATTTGACAAAGACGTGGATCTTCATCCACATGGCGTATCAGAAATCACGATCCACCATGCCAGTCAAAGTGTTTTGAGTAACAGCCCACATTTGCAAAACTTTTAAAAGTTCTTGGCCTTGCTATGCTTTGAATAGAAAACTTTGAATATAATCTCAAGCTGGAAAAATTCTTTGTTAGGTTAGGTTAGATTTAAGTGGCAGTCTGCCATTGGACTCACTTAGACGTTTTCGTCCATTGTGATACCACAGGAACAGAAGAAGGAAGATGCCTTCTAGCTCCTACCATCCAGATAGCTTTAAAAAGACCAACAACTTGCGAATGCAAAAATGCAAGTATTGCCCATGAACATTCCACTAAGGAACAGAGGCAAACTTCTCACATATCAATGAGTGCAGTCCGATTCAAGTTTAAGCTCAATGAAAAGGGGCCTCCTTTTTATAGCCGAGTCCGAACGGCGTCACGCAGTGCGACACCTTTTTGGTGTCTCACAAATGTTGCCAGCACTATGACGGAAAAACCACTGTTGAAAATGTTTTCTGATGGTCTCACCAGGATTCGAACCCAGGTGTTCAGCGTCATAGGCGGACATGCTAACCTCTGCGCAACGGTGGCCTCCAATGTTCCTTGCGAATGTTCACATCCGCTAAATCAGACAGGTTCTCAAAGAAATGAGAACCTATAGGGGAACTCCTTCTGACTGCTAGTGCGGGACACAAACACAGCATATGCTCTATAGTCTTTTCCTCCTCCACATCCTCACAGCTTCTGCAAAAGTTGCTGCGGGCAACCTTCAGTCTGTCAGCATGTTTTCCGATTAAACAGCAACCTGTCACGGCGGACACAATGACTGAGACGTCTGTTCTAGCCAGTGACAGCAAAGCGGTAGACCTACTCAAGTCTAGATTAGGCCACATAGTTTTGGAATGCTCACAGCGCCCTCTTTGCGACCAACTATCATTCGTTGTCCTTCGGGCCTGGTTCTGATACTTAGTTGACATGTCGCCAGAGGCATACCTACAGATTCCAGTTTCCCTGGAGTGTGTAATGTAAGTCCTAGTCTCGCAAGCTCATCCGCTTTACAATTCCCCAGGATAACTCTGTGGCTCGGCACTCAGAACAGGTGACTTTTGAACTGTTCAGCCATCTCGTTGAGAGATCTGCGACAATCAATGGCGGTTTTAGTATTCAGAAATACGTTCTCCAGGATTTTAATGACTGCCTGGCTGTCTGAGTGTTTATGCCAATCGTTGTAATGACATTATATCGTAGCCATTCCACCACTTCCTTAATTGCAAGGATATCTGCTTGATACACACTGCAGTGGTCGGGTGATCTTCTCGACATGACCAGTTCTACCTCTTTAGTGTACACCCCAAAGCCCATCTGGTCGTTTAGTTTGGAACCATCCGCATAGAAGTCTACACTCCAAAGCCCATCTGGTCGTTTAGTTTGGAACCATCCGTATAGAAGTCTATGTAACTTCTGTTACCAGGGATATCATAGTTCCAATCGGTTCTATCAGGAATAGTGGTACAGTAATTTTTATCAAAAAGCGGCGCAGGTAATCCACACTTCCTGGAACATCGGATATTGTCTCAAGGATAACACAGTGTCCGTAGCCGCCACATGACCAAAGAGAAAGTTCCCTTAGCCTCACGGCATTGGTCGCTGCAATTTGTCTAGTCCAGAGGCATAAAATGTAGCATTAAGCTCAGTGCATTAGATGGTGTCGTCCTCAGTGCGGCTGTGATGCACAAACAAGCCATCCTTTGCATCTGGTTAAGTATTGAGATGGACTTTTGAAGCCCCGTCCACCAGACCACAACACCATATAGCATTATAGGTCTGACATCTGCAGTATATACCCAATGCATGACACGCGGTCTAAACACCCAACTTTTGCCAATGGCTCTCTAGCAGGTGTATAGGACAAGAGTCATATAAGTCAAAGACCCCATAAAGTATATATATTCTTGATCCTCATGACAACTTAAGTCGATCCGCCCGTTCTTCCGTCCGTCTATCCGTCCGACTGTCCCTCCTTCTGTCTGTCCTTCAGTCTGTCTGCCGAAAGCAGGCTAACTTTCGAAGGAGTAAAGCTAGGCACATGAAATTTTGCAAAAATACTTCTTATTAGTGTAGTTAGGTTGGGATTGTAAATGGGCCAAATCGGTCCATGGTTTGATATAGCTGCTATATAAACCGATCTTGGGTCTTGACTTCTTCAGCTTCTAGAAGGCGCAATTTTTATCCGATTTGGCTGAAATTTTGCACATGATGTTTTTGTATTACTTTCGATAACTGTGCCAGGTATGGTCCAAATCGGTTGATTATCTGATATAGCTGCCATATAAACCGATCTTGGGTCTTGACTTCTAAAGCTTCTAGAGTGTAAAATTCTTATCCGATTCTGCTGAAATTTAGCATGAAGTGTTCTGGTGTAACTACCAACACCTGTGCAAAGTAAAGTCTAAATCGGTCCATAACGCGATATAGCCGCCATATAAACCGATCTCCCGATTATACTTCTTGAGCCTCTAGAGGGCAAAATTCCTATCCGATTTGGCTGAAATTTTGCCTAACGTGTTTTGTTATGGCTTCCAACAACTGTGCTATGTGTGATTTAAATCGATCCATCACCTGATATAGCTGCCATATAAACCGATCTTGGGTCTTAACTTTGTGTACTTCTAGAGGGCGCAATTCTTATCCGATTTGGCCGAAATTTTGCATTAAGTGTTTTATTTTGACTTCGAACAAGTGTGTCAAATATAATCTAAATCGGTCCACATCCAGATATAGGCGCCATATAACCGATCTCCCGATTAAACTTCTTGGGCTTCTAGAGGGCGCAATTCTTATCCAATATGGTTGAAATTTTGCATATGTCGTTTTGGTATGACTTCCTACAACTGTTCCAAGTATGGTCTAAATCGGTATATAACCTGATATAGCTGCCATATAAACCGATCTCCCAGTTTGACTTGTTGGGCCTATGGCGGGCGTGATTATTACTCGATTTGCCTGAAATTTTGGAGGTGGTGTTTTTCTTTTTGAAAATGTCATTCAAAAAACTTGAAAAATGCGATCCATGGTGGAGGGTATATGAGATTCGGCCCGGCCGAACTTAGCACGCTGTTACTTGTTTACGAGGGGGGGGGGCGTACCCTCCCCCTTGCCCCATATTCCAAAAACCCCATATCTTGGACATGAATGGCGTAATTCAAGCGAAATTTTGCTTGCATTCTTATAGTAACCTAAAACACACATTTGGTATCAATATTTAGGGTGGGGTAACTAGAGGGACCGCCCCACCCCCAAAACCCGCCAAATGGATATATAGAGAAATCACTACTATATGGGGCTTAAATGAAAGGTATTTGAAAGTAGAAGACGAATCTGTTCGAAAATTGGGGGCCAAGTGTTGAGGGAGCCCCTACCCCCCCACTACACCTACCATGGCAATGTGGGACCCGAATGAAAGCAGAGATAGCTCTAGTAGAGCAATTGATATCCACTTTCGAAACTAAGTGTCTGGGGATACACACCAACCCCAAAAAAACACCCAAATATTCACAGTCCATGACAGCATGAACTTGATATCGAAATTTGGGGATAAGTACTTGGCGGGCGCTACACCCCAAATCGGACATGGTCGTTAAACCATGGCAATATTGGTTTCAAATGTCTGCAATTTGTCAGTTGAGCAGGGAATTCATATCCAATTTCGGGACCAATATTTGGGAAGTCCACACCACCCCCGAACAGGACTTATTTACGGGCCACAGAAATATGGGGCTCAAATAAAAGGTAAAGGGTGATTTTTTAGCTATAACCTTTTTGACAACAATTATTTAAACAGCTCACGCACGTTTTTTGTTTTGTTTCACTGTCAAGCATCTTCAGTTTGGTTTATAATTTAACCATGAATGGTCTTACGAACGAACAACGCTTGCAAGTTATTGAATTTTATTATCAAAATGCGTTCTCTGTTAAGAAAGTTCATCGCGCGGTTCATTGTGCTCAGCGATGACACTCATTTTTGACTCAATAGTTATGCAAATAAGCAGAAATGTCGATTTTAGACTGATGATCAGCCAGAAGCATTGTAAGCCCATAAACAGTTTGTTGCGGTTTATGGGCTGGTGGCATCATTGGATCGTATTTCTTCAAAGATGATACGAATCGTAACGTAATTGTGAATGGTGAGCGTTATCGTGAGATGATATCCAACATTTTTTTTGCCCAAAATACAAGGGCTTGACTTGCATAATAAGTGGATTCAACAAGACAATGGTGCCACATGCCACTCAGCACACGTAACAATGGACTTATTGAGAGGCGAGTTCGGTGAACATTTTTTATCACGTTCGGGACCGGTCAATTGGCCCCTTAAATCGTGTGATTTAACGCCTTTAGATTATTTTTTAAGAGGCTATCATGTCTATACAGACAAGCCGGCTTCAATTAACGCATTGGAAGACAACTTTGGAAGCATTTATTCGTGAGATACCGGTCGAAATGTTGGGAAGAGTATGCCAAAATTGGACTAAGCGAATGGACCATTTGAAGGGCAGTCACGCAGT